>NC_051446.1:16714141-16776421 GCF_001649575.2 Kryptolebias marmoratus | reverse complement strand
ATCATCAAAATTAAACAAAATAAACATTTGAAATATATGAGTTTGTATGTAATGTATGAATATAATATACAAGTTTCACTTTTTAAATGGAATTACTGAAATCAATCTACTTTTTCATGATATTCTAATTTTATGACCAGCACCTGTAATGGTACTTTTCCTCCTGTCCCCTTTTGGTATATAATGACTCAAATCCAGAAAGCACTGAGTTCAAGCCCGCTGCAGTCAAACTGGTAACTGTTTCACTCTCTCCTCGGCTCATATTGTTTGTCTCTCCAACCTTAAACGTCCCCATAATAATCACTCAAACAACTGTTTGCCAGAACTCACACAGCAAATGCTCTGACAAGTGAAAATTCAATAATGCGAAGGGTATTAGTAGTTGTACTGCAGAGCAGCTGTATTGACAGGTTCTTAAAGCTTATAGTAAGTTAGGTAATTGAAAGCCACAATTTTGATGGTTGGTGTTGAATGTCTGCTTTGTCTGTAACCTTTATAGTCAGCAAATGGCTTTTTTGGGGTTTTTCTTTTTAATTTTTATCCATCAGTCAGAGTTTTCTTCTGCTCTCGGTTGTGTGACACACACATACAGGCTACCTCCACTAGTACCATAAGCTTGTTAAAGGTGTGAGGCAGTTCTCAGAAGGTGGGCCTGGCTCCTGGATCTGCAGTGAAACAGCTCCTTGTGAAATTTAACAGAGAATTATAATTCAAGTCACCCCAGGCTTCCCTCTCAATTTCCTCTGTTGTGACCCCTGGTGTTTTTCTCTCTTCACTTCTCCTCTTGGTTCTTGATGTGCTTTTCTTTGTCACATCGGTCCTTTTTTTCTAGTCTTGTATTCATTTTCTTTGTGTCAACTTGACAAATGTTGTTGCCAGTCCAGTCTGCATTTAGTTTTACCTTTTGTGTCTTGACTTTCATCTTTTTATTCTGGTTAACTTGGCTCAATTTTATTTTAGGAATAGTCTTTTGTTACCTTGCGGCACGAATGCAGATTTTAGCTTTAGATTTGTCTTTGTGTGTCTAAACATTTGACTTCGGCTATGGTGAGTCCTGGCAGCTTGGTCAAAACACACATTAATGTTTATCTCCAATGTTTTGCGTATGTTTCACTGTCTTAAACATTTAGTCGAATCTGATGAGTATTTAATGCGATTAGACCAAATCGGTCTACTTTAGCATTTTGTGGCTGTCTGTTGCATGGGAAAATTGTATAAATATATAATAATCTTGAACTAAGTTGTCACACAGACTTTGAAACAAAACAAAAAAAAGTTTGTCTTCTGCAACAGGACAGTGACCAAAAGCAGACTTCAAAATCTTCCTGCACGTCAAGAAACTTTTGGTGATTGATTCGCTGAGATTTGCCCCAGGGTGCCAAAAGTTGTGCATACAACACACATTACCGTAAGTGAGCACAACTTGGCCGCGGACAAAAGAGCCGAGCTCTCTGGCAGCAGTGAGACAGCCCAGTCTGAGGGTGCGGGAGAAAACAAATTATGTTGTGGAGGCAGTCATGGCAGGAAAAAAAAAAAAAAAAAGAGAAGAGGTTAGAGTGGAGGCCGTCTGCTTCGTGGTGATGCAAAGCAGGATTAAAAGTTGCTTGAAGGGGGAAAGTGGTGTTTCTGTGTGCATAAAAATAAATCTGAAGTAGTGATTGCAGAGTGGAAATTACACGTGAAGCTCCAACTCCAGGCTCAACCTAAGCGAGGATGTCTGCTTGGCGTGTTTGGGTATGCTTGGATTGTGTCATTTAATTCAGTTGACACTCTTAACGATGGGTGGAGCTACAAGTGTCTAAGTGCGGGGATACCAGAGCTGCTGAACATACCTGACTCTTCACAGTGTTTATAAAATACACTCAGTCCGGCTGATTTAAACGGGCTCTTGTTTGAGCTGACACATTGTACATTTGTCTTTATTTTTTTTTGGCACAGATTTTTCAGCTGTGTGTTAAATACTTTAAAGAAAACAAATTTGCTAAGTGGTTTTGTGGGATTTCAGGAAAGTCGTTAAGTAATTGACAATATTTCAAGAATAAAGTGGTAGAGTTTAGGCTAATTTTGTCTGACCTAATAATGCAGAAATACTAAAGTTGGGAGGAGTTGTTGAATATATCACACTGGTTGCATTTCACCTAAATGGTTTGTGTTTAAAGACACATTTAGTAAATAGCTGCTTTAACTTGTGAATTTGATTAGCATTTTTTTTATTGTATTCAAATTAAAAACTGTGATTTTCAAGGTACCTTACTCTAAAAAATAAAACCTAGAAAAAGCATTCTTTCACAATAAAATAAATAAATGCTAAAATAAATCAAAGGTGTGTAACGAGCACATCTCTGCAGCTTTAAATAATGACTCTGTTGCACAATTCTAACATAAAAAACTAGCACTCACTGTGGTAGTCCTCTAAATCAATAGTTTCCCATTTTTTCAGTTTATGACCCTTTAAATAAAGGTGACAGATTTACAATGCCAACTGTCACTAAATAAAATACCAAACAACAATAAATAAATAATAAATAAATGACAGGAGAAGCAGCATGAGGAACCATTACACTGTATATGCATTTGTGACTCCTGTTTTTAAACTTCTGTAATACATAATTATAGCAAAAAAATATGTTACAACTGCTCTAATTTACTGTGGACAAAATAAAGAGTGCTGTTAGAAATGTTTTATTAAACACAGCTTTAGTCAATTATATTATGAAGTCAAACATGTTTTAACAATAAGTCTTGTTCTCAAATCAAAAACCTCTGCGTCCCTTTTGTGTCGCAAAAACAACTCTGAGACAGTTTGAGAATTTCTGTGAAATGGAGGGGCTGAGTCTTGGATATCTCCTGTAACCTCTGCTCCGAGTGACAGAATATTCCCAGCCGACCTCAGCCAATGTCGACCCTCCAGGACGCGTCTAAAAGTAGTCTTCAGGCGAACCGAGGCATTTTATTCCTCGAGTATCATCATCGTGGGAGAGTATGCCTCGATCAGTGTTAAAGTAATTTGTCTATTCCCACGAGAGGGCATGTGCTCCATCATTACCAGATAAAACTATGTGGCCGTGTGCGAGTTTGTGGCATTATGGTGCATTAGTGTTACAACAGTAAATAACAATAACTGATCAGCGTAATTGCAGAGGAGTGTGTATGACTGTGTGCTTGATTAAAAGAGACAGGATATGGGGAGAGGATGTCAGCGTGCGAATATGAGAGTGTGAGGCTGTTCAGGAGCTAAAGTGGCCAGTGTAAGTGGTTGGATTTTACCGAGACCACTTCTGCTTCTCCAGTTTCCTGCGCTCATACATACTGAATGTTTCTGTTGTGATACGCGTAATGGCACGGGCGTGAGTCACAAAGTGTTTGCGCGTCTGCTCTTTAGCATGTGCAATATGTGTATCTTTGTGTCTGTGCATGCCGGCTCAAAGTTCAGTAGTGTGTGCCGTGCCTCGCTGTGCTCCTTGCTAATCCTCTCCCAGAATGGCTGTTGCCAGGCAGAGAAATTACCCACTGGGGGGCTAATGGCACTTAAATTGCATATACTCATTGATGACAGTATGCTGTGTGGAGCATGAATGGCATTTCTTCTAATATTTTTAAAAAATTATTCTCAACAGGGAAAAACTCCAGGGTAAAGGTAGATTTATCAGCTGAGTGACATATTGATGCATGCACAAACTATGTATTTGAGCCGTCAATAGCTAAACTTACCAGCAGCACTAAAAGAAGGTTGAGCTGAATTAGTGCAGCTGTCTCCAGCAGTAATAATTTCTCTCTACAGAGCTAAACTCATTAGCATTTCCTGTAGACTCAAAGTAACACGAGCCACAATCCTGTATTAGTGGCAACTGTGTTAATAAAGCTTCAGTTCTACTAACTAAGCTGAATTGGAAGATCAGTGGTAATGTAATCTACAGTAAAGGATGACATGCCGGATGTATTGATGTTAGATGACCGGCACAGTTCTTACATAACGGAGCTCAAATACAATTATTATCCTCTGTCTTGTTTTTTTATGTTTAGTTTTTCTTATATGTCTGCTGTGGGTCCCATTGGGGTGTTTTTGTCCGATCAAAGTGCGACTATGTGTCCTTGTTTGTCTTGAGCTTGAAAAAGACTTTGTTTGTGTGAAGCCAGCTGCTCTGTGTCGATCAGAAATCGCACCACATTCCCAACAGTCTCTTTTGGAGTCAGACGCATATTTATACAAAACACCCTGACCTGCAGTTTTTCTTGCATCATTCGTCATCTCTGTCAAGCTGAAGGCATCTGTGTTGCTGTTTGTAACAAATGAGAAAGTGTCACTAGAGAAAATTAAAAAAAAACAAAAAAAAAAACTAAAGTGCTTGAGGAAAAAAAACATAAAACAATGCTTAACTTGCATTGTTTCCACCAAATTTATTATGTGGTCTTGGCTCCTCTGCCTCAAAGACGAGCCAGTTTTCTGCGCAAATATAAAATCCAGATTTCCTCTTGTTTTTACCTGTTTGCAGCACATGTTCATCTGGTTCTCAGTACGTAGATATTTGGCTTTTCTCTCCAAAAATGTTTAGGACTAATGGGAAACAGAAAACCTGTCAAGACTTTGCTGAAAGTTTCTTCATCTTAAGTCAAAATGAGAATTAAAAGAGACAAGAGCGTAATGTTCATTTTTAACAACTTAATGACTGAAACAAAATCAGTTAATTTAATAGGTTTTCTGTTTAGTGACCATGCACATTTTTACATACATCTTGAAAAAGACATAAATATAAGGAAAATTGTTTTTGACTTGACCTAATTTAAAAAATTTTTTTTATTTCTTTTAAAGCCTGGACTTTTTTTTAGTTGGTACTGTCCTACAGGACTGTGTCTGTTTTTCATAGTCCCCTCAACCTCTTTCCCTTTAAACGTGCAGGCTAGTATGTCTCCTTTCTCTGGGGATGGCTCTGATCTGACAACAGCTTGGTCTACACCCCAAGCAGGAAACCCATCCCTCTGAGACAACTACTTGGCCCACCACTAAATGCACCATGTGTGTTTGTGTGTTTGCATTTTAAATCATTGCTTTCTTTGCCAGTCAGTAATCGCAGATTTGTGTAGACAGAATAGAAAAGTCAGAGGATTGTAGCCTTCACCCAGCTTTTTTTCCCCTGTCCCTAATATGAAGCAGTTTAATGGGGTAACAGTTACTGGTGATCACATCAAGCATTATTTCCTCATTAAACTTGCATTGCACCTCCCCATCACCACTCGATAACCAGTATTGATTTTTGTCTGATTTTGTAATATCCATCCCCACAGAAGGCATAAGTGTCCACTTAGAGTGCTACAAAATGTTGTCTTAATGGGTTTTATCTGAAATTTGTGCCAGAAGAAGCCTGTCCGCAGTCTGACTTAAGGACACAAGGACAAAGAACGAGCCAATCATTCTGGATAAGTGTTGCCTTTTATGTTGGATGGATTTCGTTTCGAGTAAAGTTTGATCTAAAAGAGAAATATAGGAGGCTTTCTTTTAAAGGTCAAAATGTTCTCTCGATAAAAGCTCCTTGGGGATTTCTCCTTTGTCTCTTTGCTTTAGTCTCATTTGTCCTGTCCTCTATTCTTCAGCTTTCAATTATTCACCTTCACTGTACTGCTACATATCTAACTGTCTCACTCTGTGTGGAACCTTTTCTCACCTTTCCTTCTTTCATTTTTGTACCTCAGCGGGATTTCTTCCTGTTAATTATTTCTTTTCACACTTTGCCTTCTGTTCCCTCCAGGAAATTGGTTCCAGAAATGACCACAGCAGTGGAGCTGGTGACAATGACTTGAGATTAAATTATCCCTCTAAATCCTATATGTATATGTAATTACATACATATGTCATTGTACTCTATGCAGTTGGCTCACAGTTCATAGATGGGCAGTGGTCTCCTTTTGATTTAAGGTCCCAGTAAGTGATCTTTTTCAATGTCTCCCTCAACAGATTACCAGCTGTGTGCAGGACAGAGAGGAAGTCAGTCTAATTCATCCTGCTAAAAAGCTCCTGTTGTCCTTGCCTGGATGTGTCCGTCTCAGGGAGACGTTTTGTCCGTTCCACGTTGCCCGCAGCACCATCCCAGCCAGACCTGACTTGAAACTCCGTCTTAAACCGTGGTGTTGTCATTCTTCTCATCCACCCAGGTAAGGCTACGTTTTCACCTGGTGTGGAAAATCTCTTCCAATTGATGAGAAATTGAAAAATTGTGTGAGTTCTGCAGATTCTCTTAATTTAATCACTGTTAAATGTACAGTATTAAAAACTAAAGGAATTACCCAGTGTTTATTGCTGAGTTTGCTCATAATGTGTCTTCTTATGGACACGTTAACAAAGTGTTACAACATGATGTTTGAGAAGGTGGTTTTTAATGTTCAGACTAAAACAGCAAGCAAATTTATTTCTAGGTCATATCGTGCTTGTGATCAGAGGACATCACTGAGTTCCCTGTTGACTGGAGCACTTCTCGAGGCCACAGTTGTACTTGGATCTCGCTTTGCTCTACCTTATCCTTTACTCCAGACCCCAAACAGCCACGCTGTGCTGAAAGGTGAGTATCATCTTGTACTTTAAGATTTATATACATATGTATTGATTCATTTAATTATGTAAAATCTTTTGGAAATAACATTAAATTGGCTTAATGTGGTCAGCTCTACCTAATGACTGTTGATTTTCAGGTAAACTTGCATATTGACTGTATTGCATTTGCTAAATTTACTGGTCAAGAGTTAAACTCTGGACAATTTGGTTAGTATTCGTGTTTTTTTTTTTCAATAAATCTTTAGTAGGATTCCAGCTATATCACATAACAAAGCATTATAATCAGCTGTTACATCTGCAGCAAATAGAGGTACATAAATTGGAGAAGAAGCGAAGCATAGATCTCTGGGGTTCCAGTATTTTCTTGTGTGCTCCTGCTCTGCTCTTTGCTCTTTTTCCCACATGATTCCTTTATTCACAGCTGGATCTAGCTTGGTTGGGGTTTGTAGTTCATCTTTGTGGTTGCCTTTTCCTGATTTCCTTTCTCTTGTGTTCCATTTTGATGCTTTTCTCCCTTTTTATATAATCTTTTTTTTTTTCCTTTACCCTTTCCCTTACAATGTCTAATTCAGAAGCACACAAGCAAGATTTCAGAGTGATAAAAGGATGAAGAAAACGGCTATGGGTAATGTGGAAGGGATTTATATGGACTTCCAACATGCACCTACACTACTCCTGTTTTGTGTTGTAATCCTACTAAAGATCAGCTCCCTCTGCCCATGAAATGTTTTGAGAACATACGTTGTTTTCACCCAACTTGTTAAGAAAATGAACCCAAATATATTATAATGCTTCTTGTCACTTTTTATGACTTTTTTTTTTGTCTCCACAATACTCAACGATCCATCCAGTCAGGTCATTGCATAGTTGTTTAGCTGGCATCTGTCTGCCCACCTTCTCTACAACGATGTTACATATGACTTAAATGTAAGCTGATCCTGACATTAATTTCCACTGGCACAGAGCCAGGGGACAGACTGTCTCTGGTAAGATCAAGGAGACATGCACTTTGGTGCACACACAGACTTATTAATTTCTGTGTCTGTTCCTCTGCGACATGATGTGTTATCAATCATGTTAATCCAAAAGCTATATATATATATATATATATATATATTTGTCATATTTGCCTTTTTTGAACTTTCATAAGCACACACACACAGAGTGCATTTTTTCAACTTAGCACTGTGTTCTGCTCTAAAGGGGTTTTCAGCCAACTGCAGAAGTTTTGGCAGGAGTGGGAATTCAGACACACTAAGCATCACCGTCTTCCTGTCTAATTTTCTCCGTCTCTGTCGCGCGTGTTAAAGCAACACAGACGCTGAACATTGTGCAGAAGCACATCTCTGTTTGGGCAGCCACATCAATGTTTTTTTATTTTTGTTTTAAAAAGCTACACACTGCTGAACTGACATTCACACGTTGAAGAAGCACCTGGCTAACTGCTGCTTGAGTCGACTAATGTCTATTGATCCAGAAAGTAGCTTCTGTCTCCTGAGATCGCAATGACAGAGATGCACCGATTTAGCTTCGCTTGCATGGCTTAAGAGAAAAGGTGAAATGATGAGCAGACAGATTTATATATATATAAATATATAAAAATGTCTGGAGTAGGATACCGACTGTGTGTAAGGTTAAAAGAACACAAAACAAACTAAAAACTGATACTATTAAAAAAAAACAAGAAAAAGATTGTTATTACTTGAGTAAAGTTTCAAACTTGGACCGTGATGGTGTAGTTATTACTTACTTTCCTTTTTTGGTATTGTTCCTCTCTTCATTGTTTCAGTGTAACAACCGGCTTTTAATCTGTAGGACTTGAAGACCAGAACTCTTCCTGCGAGTACTACATAAAAAGATATTGTTTAAATAAATCAAACAAGCAACATAAAAAATTGTTATAAAATATTGGATTCTTTTAAAAATATTCTTAGAGATATAAATGTTCCTAGTAGTATTTATGAACAGGTGTCATCTTAAACACAGTTTGATGAAATGTGGGTATTTAAAGATGGTGACTCTGAACACAAAATGTTTGCTAGTTTAAAGAAGAACAGTGCGCTTAAAATGTTACATTGTTTAGTGAAATTTTGCTTGGGATCTTTCTTTGACGTTTTTTTTTAACGTTTTCTATAGCTGGCGTTTTAAAAAACTTCCCCTTTCCAAAGCAGACAAAGTAGAGATCTAAGTGCTAAAAAACTGCTAGGGACCGCTGGGATTTAGCCATATTTATGTCATCTGTAAATGGTTGTTGTTACAAGTCATTTGTCTTGAGCTCATTTCCTTTATAGCATATTTTAATCCACTGTGCTGTTGAAAAGGAAGTGGGCTGCTCAGTTGCAGACTTCATCCTTGCAGCTGAATATTGGCGGGTTCTTCCTTTTTTGCTTCCGGCTTTTTTGGTCTTTCTTCTTCTCAATCGTCACTTCACATTGTGTTACGTTTCATGTGGTGGGGAGTCGAAGTGAAGGGAAGTCCCAAGGATTTGGAGACCCCACATTGTTTACATGGCCTTTAATACTAAATACACTCAATATAAAATACTCTTATTTTTTATCATTTTAGATGTCATAAAAGTCACTCTTATGTGTATAGGACAATGTGTTTGATTCAAAGACAGTCCAAGATTGCTTTCATACAGTTTGCCTTCAAACTTGGCTGCTTCTTTTCTACAAACCAGACTTGTCAGTGAACTGCAGCGTTCAGGACACACTGCACCTAGTCTGTGGTAGCAGAGCACTTTAACTCCTAGTAATTGTAAATGTTAGTAGGGTAATAAATTTGAGTAATTCATTACTCGAAAGTAAAGTTAAAAATGCCTTCATCTCTGCACATTGTGAACTTTTTTTCACGAGTTCTATTGTTCTCACACCTGCACAGTTATTGGTCGTTGTCTACACAATCTCTGCCTTAAGACTTGTTTAAGTTGATAGAATAAAATTGAGTGGCATGTTTTTGTCTGCCATTTAGAAATGACAAGCTGAGTCCAAATTTGCTCTGTAATTTCAAACTTATTGTGAAAGCTAAAGCTCAAAAACCTTTTCTTTTTTGAAAATGATCATTTGCTCTAATCAGCCATGATGGACTTATCCTATCGACTTTGCCAAAGATTAAAAATCAAGTGTTTAATTGCTTCCATAGAAGTGCTAGAGGAATCAGCAACATTTTTGATGATTTTCCAGGGAGGAAAAAAATAGCCTCTACTTAAGTGAATTTGGTGAAATAAAAACATGGATGATAACAAATCCTTTTTACGTTTGGATCCAAATCTGACTGTGATAGAAAACCTATTTGTCCAGGTCTTTTTTATAAAGTCTTTTTCCAAACACTGTAAAACACTGACATGTCAAGCAATGCCTCTAATGTGACTCTGGTACCGAGTTGCCAAACACTTTCAACAATTGCTGCTCCAGAGCTAACATGCAGAGAAGATGAGAAAGTTTTTTTTTTCCAAGCAGCACACCAGCTGCAGAGAGCAAAGCCCTCCTTTTGTTTGATCTAGCTTTGCACCAGCAGAATAAATCTTGGTTTTGTGAATTGTGGCCAAACTAATTTCACTTATCTATCAATAAGAATCAGCAACTTCTGCATTTTCCCCCTGGTCTTTAACCTCTTAGATCTTTATACAGTAGGAGAACCTCAAAGACATTAATGTGACTCTTGACTTTGGTTGACCATAATGCTTTATTCAGCTTTTAGTTCTTTGTCTACTTTCCAGCTAGCTCTTCTACAAGGACCATTTGCTCTGCTCTATATCCCATTATCTTTCTCATGAGCATAAATGGCCCCTGTAGTGACCTGTCTGAATGTCTGAATTAGTTATATGCATTCGTAGATGTAACCCATTACTTGTGATTACTTAGAAACTGTTGGCAATGGTTGTATAAATTATGAATGTGTTTGAGTAGTGGAATAGTCAGGTAGGTCTAACTGTAGCACATTGCTGTGAACTATGTACGGTATAAGGAGTGGGAGGGGGACTAAGGAGAGACGGAGCTTATATCAGCAAGAGAGAGAGTGAGAGAGAGAGAAACAGGGAGCGAGACAGGGGGAAGAGTAGTCTCTGCTGTTCAGGACAAGGAGTCCAGGCAGGTGAGTGACAGAGAGCAGATAGTCTAAGTTAAGGAGTTCAAGTTAGAAATGGATTGAGGGGGGAAAGAGAGCACAGCTGTGGGAGAGACGGGGGACGGTCGACTCAAATGTGAGCAAGTGTATCTCGTTTACCCCGGCACTGAGCTGTCGGCAGGAGGCAGAGTGGTGTCCAACAACCATGAAGCACTCTCACCAAACGGACTTCAAGCTGATCAGTAAGTGGGGAAACGGCTACAAAGTGAACGTTCGACTTTTAAAATGTTAGTTAAAGACTCACAAGTGCACATATGAAACACAGTTGGTCTCGATGCTTAACTTTAGAAATGCAATGCCTACGTGTATGCCTAATGGTCTGTGCTTATACATGTAAACTGTCTGTTAATCTTTCTTTAGTTCTACACTACCTGAACTGGTAGAGCTGGCTTTCTTGGTGCTTGTCTGCTTTTGGCAACATTTTGGGGTTTGTTATTCTGCCGAAGAACACTTTGACACATGTCAAACTGATTTGTAATGAGTAGCTGTGCTTATTTAGTTTGCTCACTACTCAGTTGTTATGCATAATTTAACTGATTGTTTGTCAGTGGTCCCCTACCATTTTTGTGCCATGGACCACTTCATATCAGACAATTTTTCTGACAAGGGGTGTAAAAAAAAAGGAATAATTAAAATGTTAACACTGCACCTTATATTATGGTCTTTTAATAACTTTTAAGGGATTATTACACTTATATCTACTCACCATGATGCAGAAATCAGTGGGAGCCCTGATCTTGTTTCCCTGCAACTAGACGGTCCCATCTGAAGGTGACGGTAAACAATGTCACTGGAAGTGTGTTCCTTTTGTCCAGTCAACTCCTTAATCTTGTTTTCGTTGCTGTAACAGCAGAAAACCTTACCTCACAAAGGTATGATGTTGGAAAAGGAAACAGTGCTTTTTGTGGTGATGTCGGGATATTTTGCCTTGGCTTTAAATGAGAAATGCAAAGAGGTTTGAAGTTGTTTCAGACGTACTTTTAAGGCTACCATCATTTGTAATCTTTACCAGCTGATCTTCTTCTAGCAAGGTTAAAGTTGATTCACCTTGCTTGTTCAAAAATGGGTTGTGGCTCCATTCCTTCCCCGTCCAGGAATGCCGATATGTGAAACATGTCAAAAATCCCCACGCCGTGCTCATCATCTTTTCTTTGAGGCCCAACGACATATTTTGCTCAATGTTTATTTTCCATTTATTAAAAATCAAAATTTTCTTGACTCTGATACCCCCGGCTCACTGTAACTGCCTGTAACAATTTGCTTCAGTGGAGGAGAAGCAAACAGTCACTGTGGTTTTTGAATATGAGATGGATTAATTTAACCTCTGTACCCTGCAGGACCTTTTAAAACAAAAAGTTAACATCATGACTGTCGAGATGTTCAGTCTCTGTGTAACTTAGCATTCAGTTGATCCTAAGTCTCACACCCGACTATGGAAATGTTTTGACTTTGAAGATAAATGAACACACTTTATAGTGACAAACAAAGCCACTCTTGTTTAGTCTGATTAGTAATAACTTACTGTAAAGTTAGAGATGTGGTGAAAATTATATACTAACAATTTGGGTTCTATTTGATTTATGTCTTTCTAATTGATACACTTTACAGTTTTTAATGTTTATTATGTTCGTTATTTTTGGATCTGAAGATCTTAAAAAAAAGGATTGAAGAACTCAAATGCCTCAAATGTTAAAGGTCTAAACTAGATTTGTATTTAACGGGGAACACATATCTCATCACATAATTGTTTCTTCTGCTGCACAATGTCTGTATTACTCAATCTATCATTTATTGTCTTCATTTTTTTCTTCTGGAGAGTCCAGGAGCCGAAGGGAATCATGTCGCTGAAAAATAAAAGTTTTGAATTGAATATACACACAAGTATATTTATAGGTTCAAAGCAGCGATATGTTTCGAGTCCTTTGACCTAAGCTGTTTGAGTTGCACCTGTTAAAGTACTCGACATTCACCAGTGAGGAAGCTGTTGACACTTCTTGACATGCTTTGTGAAAACAATGTTCACTGCAAGCACTTGGCTGGCAAAGTGATGACAAGATCTATATTCAAAGTTTTTTTTCTGCTTTGATTGGTATAAATAACTTTGATTCACTCACGCAAGTAAGTCTTGAGAGAACAAAAAAGGAATGTCTTTGATTTATTATGTATTTATTTTATTTCAAATTTTAAAAAAAATATGGGTTATTGTTTTTCCTTGGTATTGATTTTTAAATTGCCCAAGTTGTGCTGGAGAATAATGTTTTGATTTTGTTTTAGTTTGTTGTTGTTGGACCTCCTAAAATACTAGTATGGATGTCTCAACTCTGACTTAACCATTTAATGCTTTTTAAATGATTACTATTGGATTGGTTAAGTAAAGTTAATGTTTTTTTTCCTTTTTTTTAAAACTTCAGCAGCTATGAAGAACTACAGATTTACCAAGCTGACACAGCTTGTATTATCAGCAAGTTCACCATTTTGAATTAGCAATCTTCCAATCGATTTAGATATCTGAAGGTTAAACATTGGGTTGAATACAAGTCAACCCCAGTTCATACATTTATTTCTACCTTCCAAGCAGTTTTTTAACAGATGAAAAGATGCAAAACTCATATGAAAGTGACCAACTTGTATCTGTGTCATTTTGTGTGACAATGCATCAAATTAAAAGAGAAAGTTGGAATTGGCTGAATTGGTTAAACATAAATAATACAGTGGTTTTGATTTCAATAGCTTTCATATACATAGTGTAGTTTGCAGCAAAATATTACAGTTGTCAGATTAATACTACAACAACAGTTGCTAAAATGTAAAATCAAACCTGATTTCACCAAGAAATGTCTTCATAAGATCCTTCATGTCCTGTCAGAACGGCTCAGTGCAACTTGGTATTGATTTGGCACGTTTCTGGAAATCTACCGGGGATGTGGAGCATCATTCTAGCTTAAGATATTTTATATGTACCCTTTTTTTATGACGGCCGCTGACATTTTCCTAAATATCAACTCAATGTCTCCTGTACACGTATGCTTGGGAAGAGATCCAGTGAGAATGTAGGCTAAAGTATGCCATTACACCCATAGTCATGCAACCATTGAGCTGCCACTTATTTCCTATGGCTGGCAGAACTTTATTTGTTACAAACATTTATTCCTTGATGCCCACCTCACGTGCACATTTGCAGATTATATGGAAGGATGAATCTTCTGGCCATATCTCTTCATTCCACAATTTGATAGACTGTTGATTTACATTGTTTGTATCGTAAATATCTATTTCTCAGCTTAAAGTAGGATATAGAGGTTTTTTTAAGAGCTGTACACATACAGTTTGGCAGTCCAACTCACTTGTTTCCGGATGTAATTTTGATAAAAAAAAAAAAACAAAACATAAAAACAGAAATGCTTTTTTTTTCACAGAGATGCACACAGACTAATGAAAAACACATGTCCATTTCCTGTTGTTTGAACACAAACATCATGAAAATGGTTAAAAAGGATGTTTGGCTAATCTGCTCTGTCCACTACCGTATTTAGAAGTGGTTCTATTATAAAACACACACCTACACATACACACCTACACACACACACACACACACACACACACACACACACGGGTATTAGTATTCAGCATACATTATAGATGAGTAAACCCATGCACTCAAATCAAAGGAACATCAGGGTCAGTTAGTCCAGGTTCATGTTCTATCGGTGTCATGGCAGAAGTACAGCATGTTCAAAATGTCTAAAAAGAGTTTACGGTCAGGGGTCTTGTTCCTCTTAGGCTCACAACAGATTATCTTAGATAAACTTGTCAGACTGGAATCTACGACCTTAGATCAGCCAGTAATCAGTTCCGGTATTTGTTTTGTTTCTACACGTCATCCTATACTTTAAAGCTTTGAAATGAAAGTTTGCATGAACCATCAGCTGTGATTTTATGCAACACATTTGCTTTAGCAGTGATTAGCATTGATTTGTTTTGGGTTTTTTTCTCCATATTGACGCACATTTTCCTTTTTTTTTTTTTTTTTTTTCCTGTTTCTCAGATTTTTTTTTTTTTAAGACCTTTTTGTTTCCATCTTGGCTGAGAGCTGTGTCTGTGTGCTTTTCAGAGGATGAATAAATGAATGAGCAAAGCTATTGTTTAGGCGTGAAATTCATATGAATAATCTGAGGGTGATTCGATTTCCACTTCACAGAGTCGCCTGTCAAAACAATTCTTGGGGAGAGAATAATTCCCAATTAACAGAGATTGTTTGATGCCAGAATTATTTTCTCTCTCTCTCTCTTTTTTTTTTTATTAAATATTGCATTTGGATTACATTAGGAGGAACAGTTCAGTCAGGTAGATTTAGTCATAAGTGCAGTTGGTTTCACAGTTTTGCATAAGTTTTGCCCGCAAAATAAACAGAGAAAAAAATAGAAAATGATGTGAACCTGTTAAAAATGATTGACTTTATAAACTGGTAGATAACTTAAGTTGTCTTTTTTGTTTTTTTAGTATCAGTTATTTCTTTTTACATTACTGGAGTTATGCAAGATGAAACAGCAAGGACAAACAGTATTTTTGCCTTTGGGGGAAAAGAAAACAGACTTGGATTTGCACTCTGCCCTGGCCTTTATACAAACAATCATTTACAATTAGTTATATTTGTATATACATACATAGTATTTATATTTGTATATTTAAAGGATCTGGCGCTTTGTACTGCTTCACTAACTGTGATAAATAACTTACATGTGTTGTTTCATGTAAATGACAACAGTTCCTCTTTTTTTACTCATCCATTTCTTTCTCTTGCTCTCTAATTGTGCACATTATTTCTCTGACTCTTTTTTTTTCATTCAAACTTTCTATTCCTTGTTTAGTACTTCACTTTTTGATTGATCAATTAACTTTTGGCTATGTTTCTGTTCCTGTCTTTTTCTCCTTTTCTCTTTGATTCTCATACCTGGTGTGTCTCTGCTTTTATCCTGCATACACACACACACACACACACACACATACCCGTTTACTCGCGTGGACATGCTGAGAGTTCATTACAGAAGCTGTGAGGCCGGATCCACAAATCAAACTGTGTAAATAAGCAAGTTTTGTTCCTGCCGAGCCGTCACTGCTGTTGCCATGCCGACCTGTTGCACATCTCGAGCGTTACCAAGGACGAGCTTTAAGTGGGTGTCTGAATACATCAGTTTTGTGTCTTTGAGGTTGCAGAACAAGGTTTCTCCATATGACAGTTGACACTGACCAGAAAGAGTCTGTCTAATTCCTGGTGTTTATTTTAGTTGATGCACATCTCCATCCTTATGGTGTTTTACTATCAACATTGTGTAACTCATAGCTTCAATTCATCTAAATTCGTCTATAGAAAGCTCTTAACAAACACTTAAGTCACTAAAGTGTCTCTGTAATTCATAGCAAAAATGTTGCTCAGTAGCTATATTTTTCCTAAGGACATTCAGCTTAGTTAAAAAGGAATAAATGAGTGGTCAATGCTTTGATTTGAGACTGCAGACCTCATCCTGACTGCCTGACAGACTGTTTAAGGAGTAGGGTCTCTTTGAGGCTTGGTATCATGTTTCAATGATTGCAATATGAAACTATTCAAAGAGCACCCCTCCAAACAACCACCACCACCACCACCACCACACGCACACAAATGATTCTTAGAAAAACTCCTGCAGAATAAAGAAGTCTGTTTATCTGGTATCCATCCCAACAATGTACAGAATGTCCACATGGAAGCCCCTGAACCAGTGTAGAAACTGTCCATTAGCCCTTTGTTAGCAGGGATTGGGACGAGTGTGTGCGTGTGCTTGCGTGTGTGTGTGTGTAAACAGACAGACTAATGGGCCTGACTGAAATCCAAACACAGGAACTTGCAGGTGATCAGTGCTGTTTACTTCTAAAGGGTGAAGTGGGCTCTGTCCTGTGGATTGAAGAAGAGCACGTATGATGTCCAGGGCCTGATATATCAGCAGGCGTTAAACATTCAAGTTAATCTTGAAAAAGAAACACAAATTTCATCAAGGCGTTAACATTTTATGGTCAAAGGAAAACATCACGGATCATGATGTCTCACTCTTTATCTCTTTCTTGTTTCTGCTTTATATTCTGTAATTTACTGGAATGTGCACGAGAGGTCTCTGCTTTCCATTTATACTTTCCGGTTTGATCTTTCTCTTCCTGAAGGTGACAGTTAAATGTTTCTGTGACTTAAACAAATAATACAAAATTTTTTGATTTGTCTTTATGTCTCTCCTGTCTTATTTATCTGCTCGAGCAGAGCGTCAGCTGGCGAACAGTATGACCAGCAGCAACTCTCTTCCTCCCAGTGTCAGCGGGATCGGTAAGGAGCTGGCTGAGCTGCGACACCTCATTCAGTTCCCAGAGGAGATCGCCTGTATCCTCACTGAGCAAGAGCAGCAGCTTTACCAGCAGGTAAAAATGTTATGTAATAGACATGCTGGGACTTTGTGTAGTGTCTTGACACACACGACTGCTACTCATTTACAAAGAAATATAAGACTCTTAGAAAGAACATGAAGTAGTGTGTTCAGCAGTAATTCACTGCAAACAAAATGTGTGTTGTTGGAAGAGTTAAAAAGAGTTTTTCTAATATAGTAGATTGTGTTTTTCTGCAGGTCTTCCCCTTGGACTACTTCTATTTCCTCACTCGAGACCTGGGCAGTCCCGAGTGTCAAACAAAGCGCCACCCGAACCTCAAGGCCTCGCTATCGGCGCCCGCCATGCCCACTCAGAGCGCTCAGCGGCGTAACGCCGTAGAGGACCTGGTGGCGCGGTTCAACGAGGTGAGGAGGCCACTTCTTCTGACTGAATCTGGCATTGATAGTTCTTTAGTTGTCCTGAAAACAAGAGGTGGAACATAAAAGGGGGTTGTTTTTTAAACCCTGCCATCCACATATCTGACTTCTTTTTTTTATTTCTTTAAGTTCATAAACCGCTTGGGATTTTATTAGCCACATGAAGTCACTGAAACAACTTTGCACAGCCAGTTAATATCTTTAAAGGTCTTTTTTACAACATGATGTCAGTGTGGATAAGATTACTTAAAACTCTGATACCCATCAACAAAGTATGTGGAAAAGCTCATGATGTGATTCCTGAATAGACTGAACTGCTATTTTAAACAAAGCTTTCTGTTCATCTTTTTAATATTAATACAGAGCACTTATCAATTGTTGGCAGATAATAATTAAAAGGAAGCACTTGAATGTGCTCCTTAGTGAGCTCTGACGTCATCCGAGACGGTGAAAGGGCGAGTTTTGTATTTGACGTTGATGTGAAAGGTTTAGAGGAAAAGCAGAGCAGTAATTGTGTTTTCTTCCAGCTGGAGTTTCCTTGTTGCATTAACATTCAACTCCATCATTGGAACACAGTGTGTGTGTGTGTACACAAGGACTCACAAAGGGTGCACGTTGGCTAAAGTTACACTCCTGGGCCGTGTGTCTCCATTGAGTGAATTTGGGAATAAACAATTATAACAATGCACCGCTGAGGAGCAGAAAGTGTTTGAAGGGGAGCGAGATTGATTGGGAATGATGAAGTCATCTTTAAGTTGCATGCCTTTAGCATCAGCTGGTTTTCATTTAAGTCAGCAACAGGAGAGTCACAAAATATGTCTCTAAATGTGCGGCTCAGCCTTATATGGACACAATGAAACCAGAGTCAAATGACAAGAGTGATTCTCCCCTGAAGACAGTATTGAAGGCTTCAGAGACTTTAAATTAGAATTTCTGGGCTTTACTTTGACTGAGTATAGCAGCGGTGTATCTTTTGTATATATGTTGTCATAAGGACCATTTAGGTTGTAAATATTTGTCTTTATTGTGTAACTACTTAACGGTAACCAACATTTCAATTGTTGCAACTCACAATAAAGTGTTTGTTGTATGGCTTTAAAATCTGTAGGCTTCTTCTTAAACACAGTATTTTTTAGAGTAATCAAATCTGAAAATGCATGAAAACAATTACTGAAATATGCACAAAAACAGAATAAAGTGAATGTAGTTTAGATAGTTACCCTTTGTTTAAATTTACTAATAACGGTTTTTAAACCGTTTTCTTTTTTCTGCTCTTAAAGGGTTTTCTCCCGTTCATTTTCAGACCATGTATGGGAATAAATGATTGTGCCGTTTAAAAAGATAGCCTTTTTGTGTGTGTCTGAAGTGTTTAGCTTTGACAGAACCAGTATGTGCTGCGCTGACTTTGTAATGGCTTCCTGTCAACGTCGGTTATGTAATTTTTGTATCAAGGAGAAACTGACCCGCAACTAATAACAGATGGAGACAGACGGGCTACAGGACAGACAGACAGACAGATGGACACATCCACAGACATCAAAGGGGGATCAAGTTGTGCCCAGCTCCTGTTCGGTGTGTGTTGCGTGTCTAGGTTCTGTTGATAAGAATATAAAGAGGCTTTGTTAGTTTCACCGAACTCTGTTTTATTTTCTCACTCTTTGCCCCTCTTTTGTCTGATTACACGCTCTTGTTTTTATATGGTTTCCTCTCGTATCCTGTCTTTTATTTGACACACAAAACATCGCACACAAACCTTTGCTATCTGGAATATCAGAAAGGTTGCCAGCTCGATACACTCCCTTGATCTGAGGCGAGTTTGCAGCCGGTCAGCATGGTTTAGATGGTGACTGTAATTCAACCTCCCCGCTGACATGACATTGCATTATGTCACACTGCTAGAAGTGACTGATAGAAGGATTTTCATGCATGGCATGTAGATCCCACCTCGCACAGATTCCAGCAGCGAACAGATAGGAAGGCAGCAGTCTGTCATGTGTCACAGATTCTGGAACAAACCTCGTAAACCACTGACATTGTCACGCTGCAGTCTTAGAAAGCTCCAGGAAAGATTTGCTGTATCTGATCTGTTAGACTCTGGCGATAAGTAAAAATAAATATTCCTGATTGCAGAATAATATTTCCTTTCAATGATCACAGTTACTCAAACATGATGAATTGTTCCTGAATGTTTCTTAGATATATTGCACTGTTCTAATTATTATTGTTTTATGAAAACCTTTAAACTGGACTGACCTTTAAAAGAGGTGATTTTATATATATATATATTTGTAAATATAATTTTGCACTGTTTTTGTATGTAGGGTTTCAAATCTTTGTGGTGTTTGAATGCAATGGATTGGACCAGTCTTTAAGATGGATTCTTCTTGTTGGACTTTGTTTGCACGATGAAGGTCACATCATAATAAAGCCCTACTTGATACATAAAAATCCTAAAAAACAAGACCGATAATATGGAAATTACATCTATAATGGTCATGATCACAATCCTAGCCACTGTACAAACAAATTGCACTGCTGTTGTTTGTTTGTACTTAAGATGTCAAGTGTTTCTGCTTATGATTTGGTTAAATTTATTATGTATGATCTCTGCATTAACTTATGTCACACAGAGGAAAAAGCACATTTTATCATTGTCTGTAAGTGTGTCTCTGTGTCCTTTTGTTACATGTTTTTGAATGTGTGCGTTGTGTGTTTATGGCTTTATTTAGTCCTTGTGAATTCAGACTGCGGTTGGCTTTACAGATCCTTACATAAGCCAGTAATAGATCTCTGGGCTGGGGGGGGTGTTTTTACCACCTGCAACGGGGTTAGGGAGTTTCAGTGTGAGTGTGTTTCCATGTGTGTGCGACATTAATCAGGTTTTAATGCTTGGAGACAATGACACAAGCGAGCAGGAAGCTTTAGTGCACGGTTTGTGTGAATGTGGACGATGACCATGATACGTATCTGGTTCTTTCGTCGTCTTGTTACTTGAGGTTGGTCAGTGCAGCTGATAGTCATCTGATCCCAATCTGTATGTGTGTGTGTGTGAGACACGATCTTGTATGTGTATTTCCACTTTAGGTCTCCAACCAAGAATTCATGAGCCACCATCAAGACCACACACAATAAAAAGCTTCAGCTAAACATAACGTGGCTGTAAATGTTATCTCCCGATGACTTGGTTGTAATGCACTTAGTAACAGCCTTATAATAACACACAAAGCAGTAGATGATTAAATATTTATAATAATGTATGTAAAATTCTGAACATGCAGGTGAGTTCCTGGGTGACGTGGCTGATCCTGACAGCAGGGTCCATGGAGGAGAAGAGAGAAGTCTTCTCATATCTCGTCCACGTTGCTAAATGCTGTTGGAACATGGGGAACTACAATGGCGTCATGGAGTTCCTGGCTGGACTAAGGTTTGAGGAAACAAGTGACTCAAATAGGCCGTGTGTGGTTCGTGCATTTTTAAGAAGTTCCCTCTGTTTTACAAGCTGACGTTTGCGATTTTTCTCACCTTGCAGATCCCGTAAGGTGCTGAAGATGTGGCAGTTCATGGACCAGTCAGACATTGAGACCATGAGAAGTTTAAAAGACGCCATGGCCCAGCACGAATCATCTTCTGAGTACAAGAAGGTTGTGACTAGAGCACTCAATATCCCAGGATGCAAGGTGAGTGTCTGGCTTTGCAGATGATTTTTATGAAATACTCACTTTCTGTAAGTGTACTTCGATTCGTTTACTCCTTTACATTATAGGTGGTGCCATTCTGTGGGGTTTTTCTGAAAGAGCTTAGCGACGCATTAGACGGCACTGCGAGCATCATCAGCCTAAAACATCCTCCAGATAACGCAGATGATTCAATAGAGGTACAGCAAATTGCACAAATATAATTCATTTGAATATACGTGGGCTTTCACAAACAAATATCAAACCGTTTGAGTCAACATGCCGTTTCATCCGTGTCTCCAGTTTGTATCTGACTACAGTGGCCAGCACAGTTTCATGTCACGGGCTGGTCCAGACGGGCTGCACGTCCCAGAGAAGGAAGCTACCGTCAGTAACATCCTGCAAATCATCAGGTGTGCTGCGTCTTTCAAACCAGGTTTTCAGATAGTAGACTGTTATGTGACAGTAGCTGACACTGTTCTTTTCTCAAATTTTCTGTTTTGTAAGTTGTTTGTTTCTTTTCCTCTCCCTCAGATCTTGTAATCGTAGTTTGGAGTCTGAGGATCCAGATGAAGCGTCCACCAGTCCCTCCTCTACTTGTTCGTCCTTCGCATTCAGATGCAACTCCTTAAGGGACCGCTGCCGCAATCAGTTAGTTGCCTTCTTTTAAAATGTGCTTTTTATGCTTATTTTTCATTTTGTTTTGAAAGTATCTTACTGTGCAGGTTCTGGTATCAGATGTTTGAGCTCATTAAATATTAATGTAGGGTTCACCTCAAGAATGGGGTTTGTACTTTAAGAAAAAAATGTGTTTAAGTTGTGGAAAAAGCTTGTGAAGCTCACAAACGTCACTTCTATTCTTGACTTTTATCTGATCGTTCTGCTGTTCATTTGACCGAGAAAATATTTTTATGATGCCTCACATGTCTAGCATCGGGCTAAAAAAAGATAAGAATTTTATACTGTTTGGGGCCATGACTCTTTGTGTTTTCAGATTTAAATTTCCTACTTTCCTGTCCCAGCCACAGACAATGACTCAAAGGCAAAATGGGAAAAAAATGCTGCATACAGATTTATGTCAGAGCTATGAATGCTGCCATCCTGGGAATGATTGACGTGACGTGAATTCATGTTTCTCTCAAAAACCAAATTGTGTTTGGTCTTCTAATGTTCAAAAATAAAAATAACCTAAAGTAACATATCTTAGCACATGAAGTGCTGTAGTTGCACATCCACAAATGCCTGTATTTATAAACCAGCTGTGTAGTAGATAGTGTTTTTATTTTAGAGTAAACTTAGTCACGTTTGCTTTAAATGACAAATCTAATTCAGTGTGCTATTACTCACTTTTAATATTCAAAACAACAAAGATCTACCCAGTTACAAAATATTCATAGGTTTTCTATTAATACAAAATAAATAGATGTTTACAAAAATCTCATTTGGGTTTATTTTTTGATACGTATACCCCAATGCAAGACAGCAGGCAAAATAACACATTTGCAGATTGCTGCTGAGATGAACTGGCGCTCATATAAGATCTGGTGTCACAAAGAAAAAAGACAACAGGCTTGTTTCCTGTCAGGGCAGGAAGGAACAGAGCTCTGGTACATCTCATGTTGTCAGTGGCAGGGAGCTAATAACACAAGCTAGGATTTGGAAAGTGGAGAATACGAATTTAATTACGGTCCTGATTTGTTGTGTTTGCATAATATGGATTGTTTTGTCAGTCTGACGTATTGTTTTAGAGCTAAGGATAAGAACTGTGCTTGATTTTTGGCTAGCTCTGCAGTTTTCATGAGTTTGGACTACAAAGCAGATAAATATCACCTCACTCAAAGCAGTTTATTGCTTTTTTTTTTTTTTTCTTGCGTTCTGGATATTTCTTCCTCGCACGACTACCCAAACATCCTTTTTTCTTTCTCACAGTACCTCTTCACCTTCTTTGTTGTCTTTTTTGTTATAGTTCCCGTTCGATTAGGACAGCGGCAGAAACAAACCATATTTTGTAAGTAGTTGTACCAAAAAAAAAAGATACAGGCATTTGAATGATATTTGTTCACATCAACATTGATTCAGCTGCCGTTTGAGGTGAAGCTTGAATAAAAATTAAATTACTAGCAATGACATTTGCATGTGGCTTTATTACTTTCTAACTGCTACTCACCGAGCAGAGAGTATTTCTGTTTACCTGACTTCAAATGCAAATAACGCCTTACTCTTATTTGCGGTTAGTTATGAGTTTAAATACTCATCATGGCAATGGCAAACGTGTGCGCTCAGTTCTTGTTTTTAAGTCTTTGAAGTTGAATGTCGTGTAATCTTTCCACCCTGGGTAAAAAACCCCATTTAAATAAACCATGAGATGCATGCCCATGACAAGTTTATGTCAACTTCTGACTGCAACAGTATGTTGTGACTGCATCTCTTTGCCTCCTGTAAATAACGGTCTTACAACATTTTCTGAAGCAGTTGAAATTTGATGGAGACGCACTTGGATTCATACTTTTGTGTATCTCCAGATTCACGGTTGGAGATTTGTCTGACTCAGACGGCGACTTGTCGACTGAACCAGCTGTGAAAGATGTGGAGTTTCAGGGCACTGAGGAGACACACAGAGCTTTCAGTCACGGCACAGAGCTCATTCCATGGTAAGGAAATGGGCCCCCCTAAAATATAAACAGTGTTCACTGTAACAGACATAAAACCAACATTGTATTCTCTCTTTTTATAGGTATGTTTTGTCACTACAGCCAGATGTTCATCAGTTTCTGCTGCAAGGGGCTACAGTCATTCATTATGACCAGGACAGCCACCTCACAGCTCGATGTCTGCTGCGACTACAGCCCGATAACACAACACTCACTTGGGGTAAATTTACAGGAATCTACATGTATTCATCACGCTATTTATTTGGTTTTAAATTAGTTTTTTGTAAACGAGAGAAAAGAACGCTATGTTAGTGTGTTTCATTTCTATATTATTTAACAAACTTAACAAACAATTTTGTTGTGGGGTTTTAATATTTAGACTATTTAATGGTCTAAATATAGTTTTTCCAATGCAGAGCATGTTAAACTCTTGAAATATACATATGAAGTGGAAAATTTTGCTGAGATAAACATTTTAAGAAAAATTTGGAGTAATTTTAGGGAACATTTTCTTTGCCAGTGGTACATGTTAAACACAATGAGTAGTTTACAGGTCAAGTGCATAAGTTCCATTTCCTCTCACTTTAATGTTCTTTAAACAAATATAACACAGACATCGATAATGGGAAAAATATAATTTCCTGTCAGTATGTTTTAAGATGACTCTTCATGTGTTTATCCAGCCTATTTATGCCCCATGTCTTTTACAACATAGGCAACTTAAATTGGTTGTAAACATTTGTGTCTGCGTGCGGCTCCCTCAATTTCCTGCGCCTTTTACTACATTTCCAGCATTTTGTAAGTGATTTGCTGTTTGGCAGGTAAGCCTCAAAGTGGAGGGGGTTCAACATCCGAGCAGCCGCTGGGGTTAGGACAAAGTGTTGTGGCTGGTCTAGCAGAAGGCCTGTTGGACCTTGGAGTGGTGAAGGTTTGTTGAATACAGTGTTTTAATTTTGGGTAACAATTTTTTAAAATATTTTTTTTAATTTACAGATTAGAAGTAGTTTGTTAGAATCACATTTGACTGTCATGGTTTATGTTTATTCCAATATGCAGGCAGTATTTCTGGGTCATCAGGCTGTCGATGTGTATGCTGTATGTTTGCAAAACAAGCTGAGCCAAATGACAGTGGAGGACAATGGTCTCACACTCCTCTATGGACTGAGCACCACGGACAACAGGTTAGTCTCTTTACTCTCAGAGCACTTTTTTTGCACGGCAACATTACCATCCTGCCAAAACGCCCTGCTATGTACTAAATATTTCAATTTCCTAATTCACGCAATTAGACTTCTGCACTTTGTGGCCCCCAATCACACGGCGCAGACACTCCATAAGGGCCTGTCAGAGTTGGTGAATGCAACCAGGAAACTGAAAAAGTTTCCAGACCAAAGGCTGCAGTGGCTGAGGAGGCAGTATGTCAGCTTGTACCAGGTAAACTAAAAAAAAATAATGAAGTTTCTTTAATTAGATTCTGAACATGTCTATTGTTTAGCTTCACTGTCCACACACACACACAAAAATCAAATTTCTCACATCAGCATTTATTAGATTAGGTAAAAGTTGATTTCAAAGATGTATTATATCTACATCAGATGTCTCTTGATTTTAATGTATGTTGTGTTTTACTTTTTAGAGAGAAAAAAGAAATTTTTTGTTATTTTCTTCCTATTTTTTACTTTGAAGATAGTGTATGAAATTGTGACTTATTTGTATCTATTTACTTTGCTTTTGGAAGCATACTAGATTAAGAATGAAGGACAGCCTTGAGCTAATTCATGCTCCTTTTTTGTATCTTCCTGTTGATCTAATTCTGTGTTTTTGCGTGTACAGGAGGATGGCCGGTATGAAGGACCTACGTTAGCTCAGGCCATTGAGCTTTTTGGTGGGCGCAGGTGGAACATGGGAACAGGCACAGTAGAGAAAGCCGGCACCCAGAAAAACAGCCCCTTGAGCATCAACGAGAAGTCCAAGAAGAAGAAGAAAGCCCTCGTCAGGGTCAGTAAATAAACCCGTTGTCTCGTGTAGCTGGGTGGTTAAAATAAAATAAAATTAAATTAAAGTAACCATGATTTGACATGCCTGAACATCATAAAAATGCTGTTTTGGGTTCTGATAATACGAAGATTAGAATATTAGACATGATTAAACTACTCATCCAGCAAACATCTGGCACATTTTATTGTTGTACACTATTGCTACTAATTCATGCAGATGCAAACCCTAAACAGTGATATCTGATTGTTACATCCAACTTTTGTCTGCAAAAACACAACACAGGGCGACAGTGGAGATGCTACTGATGATGAGATGGTTTCCAGGAAAACTCGGAGTTGTAAGGAAGGTTTACTTCGAAATGGTCCAGAGTCTGACAGCATCGACCAAGAAGATCAAGGTGAAATTTTATGCAACAATTTAAATTCAGAAAAAGCAAAGTAGTTAGAAATATAGTTTGTTAGGTAGTGGAAAAGGAAATATTGGTGTACTCTGGAAGTTATATGGCTATTTGTTTCGACTTTGTCTGCAAACCAAACAAAGATATTACATCATAAAGCCTCCACAACCACACAAAACTAACATTAAATAAATGAAAAAGGTGAACCTTATTGTGTATAATCTCCATAGATGACAACTTCCCTGGACCATTCTCCCTCTCATCCAGTAAAAGCCCTGGGTTACTAGCTTCTTCTTCTTCAGCATCCTCTACCTCCAGTATGACTGGGTCCAACCACTCTCGTCCACAATCATCTCCGGTCCTTTCAGGAACTTCCAAGTCACAGCCGGGGTGCGTGGAAAAACAAACGACAAACAAGTACAAACTCCCCTGACATGTAGCTCATGTTACAGTGTTTTCTGTCCTTGCGAATCGCAGAGCGTGGAGCAGCAGATCGTGGCATGGCCGGGGTAAAGGCTGTTTCAGAGGCTTCCAGAACCTCATGATTTCTGACAGCACAATGAGCTTCATTGAGTTTGTTGAGCTTTTCAAGTCATTCAGGTAAACAATCTGGTTTGACCTCTTTTTTGTTCATACATTTGATAATTTTTTCAGTTCATTCTTTTCTTTCCAAAACACTTCCAAAATCTTTTTCTAAGTAAATGTTATAACTTTAGAGTTCATCATATGCAGTATTTATAGTCTGTATACATGTACATGTTCTGTTCAGGACTTTTATTATCTCACTTCCTTCCGTTATATAATAGTCTTGTTCTTATCAAAACCACGTAAAGACAGGGTGCTTAAACAAATTCAACAAATACCTCTCGTGGTTATCATGTTTAGGACATTTTCAGAGGAGTTTTTTTTTCTTTCTTTTTATAATATTTACTTTGTATACATTTTTCTCTATCAAATGAATTTTTAGAGTTCTCCTTTTGCACAGCTGCAAACACAAAGTTTAATAACTTCAGTGGAAAAGTGTCACAAAAAGGTCTGTAACAGAAAAATTAAAAAATTCAAAACCACACTTGTAAACTGGACCAACTTGAATTATCCAACCTCTAGATAATTTTTCTTGTAAACCTGTACTTCTGTGTCCAGGTTACTATATCTGCATATAAACTCAAACTACACAGTTTAAAGAAAGTCTGAAAGTTAACTTGTCAGTCTGTCATCTCCAGATTTGGTCTGAATTCAGGTAATCTCTTTCTCAACAGCATCCGAAGCAGGAAGGACCTGAAAGAATTGTTTGACACCTTCGCTGTCCCCTGCAGTCGCTCAGGCCCAGATTCGTCCCCTCTTTACACCAACCTCAGGATAGACGATAAAGACACAGGACTACAGCCAGATCTTGGTAAAGCAGCTAATTCTTTCTCAAATCGTGCTCACACAATATCTTCTCTCCTAATGGTAACATCTTCCCTTCAGACTTACTAACCCGGAATGGCTCCGATCTTGGCCTGCTTATCCGGACGAGGCAGCAGATGTCCGACAACCAGAAGCAGATCTCAGACGCAATTGCGGCCGCCAGCATCGTGACCAATGGCACGGGAGTGGAGAATGCGTCGCTAGGTGTCTTGGGATTGGCTATCCCTCAGCTCAATGACTTTTTAGTCAATTGTCAGAGAGAGCACCTGAGTTACGATGAGATCCTCAGCATTATACAGGTAGGAGTCTGGAGGGTGATGGGTGAATAAAAATAGATGGATTGATGGTGGGAATAAATAGTGTCTTGTTGGAGAAGTGGATGAGAAAATACCAGATACACTTTATATTTGTAAACTAAACAACTAAAATACATCGCCTTCTCATAAATGTCCGATTGAATGTATTTCACAAGACACTTTTATCCACCATGTCAATAAATTGTCTTCTTTTGTAGAAATTTGAACCCTCGTCCACAATGAGACAAATGGGCTGGATGTCATTTGAGGGTTTTGCCAGGTATTGCATCAAATTTAATATTTCAAAAACAATAAAATTTAGCAAGTCGGCTAAAAAAATATAGCGCATACCAAATCATTAAACTGGCATTTAAAAATAAAATGCATATCTTATGTTTTATTACGCAGCGTTTTGTGGAACATCTTGGTGATTGTTTCCTCCTGTTCAAACCAGGTTTCTGATGGACAGGGATAACTTTGCCTCTCGTAACGAGGAATCTCAAATGAATCCGGACGAGCTGCAGTACCCTCTGTCATACTACTACATCGAGTCTTCTCACAACACCTATCTGACCGGGCACCAGCTCAAAGGAGAGTCCTCTGTTGAACTTTACAGTCATGTAAGTAAGACAGTTATCTGCCTTTTTCTTCTGTTTTACTTTTAGCTCTCTAAATCTACTATTTACTCATAAACCTCCATGTTATATAGGTTCTGCTTCAAGGCTGTAGGAGTGTTGAGTTGGACTGCTGGGATGGAGATGATGGCATGCCAGTTATTTACCATGGACATACGCTCACCACTAAGATTCCCTTTAAGGTGAAAAATTCTCATTAATAGTTAAATTTCTTAAAGACAGTTCAGTTGCTTAAAAAAAAAAGGGAAACTCTTTCTGTCCCGTCTTACTTTCTGCTCACCATATCTTCAAACACAATTTTACTGCTGGATGATGTATTCCTGTTGAAAAATCCAGGCATAAATCTGAATTCTCTAACACATGTGAAATGAGTTAGGGTCACCAGCTGGTTGCCATTCACAATCTTATTTTATTATTTATTATGTGCAGTCTAGTTTTTGGACAGAACTTGGATTTAATTAGAAGCTGTAACTCAAGGCGGTTTTAGTAAATCATCTGTATTGGTTTTACTGTCACATATTTGACTTGGAGTGCTTGTTTGTAAGACTTTTTTTTTTCCTCCCTTTCTCTTGATCCTTCAGGATGTGGTGGAAGCAATTAACCGGTCTGCATTTGTCCATTCTGACATGCCGGTCATATTATCTATAGAGAATCACTGCTCTCTTCCACAACAGCGGAAGATGGCTGAAATCTTCAAGGTACAATGGAAACTACATTTATTACTTGTGTGAATTAGTTTTTTCAGATAATTTTAGATAATAAAATGAAAGTTATTCAAATGAAACAACTTGTAAACTAGTTTCACCTGCATCTTTCCTCTGATCCAGATAAATAGTTTAAAGAATAGTATGCATTTTCTGCACAATGGACGTGACAGTTTGACACGCATATTTCTTCTCATTCGTCACATTTATTCAGCTGTTCTGGTTGTTCAAACTGGCAAACTTCCAGTCAAAAGTTTGGTTTTCTAATCTTCAGACAAGAACTGTCTGTTTCTTCGTGTTTTTTTTTTTTTTTTTTAAGTTCCACTGTATAATCAAGGCCATGCATGTCAAGGCAAGACAACTACATCATGGAATATCATCATGCTTTCATCTCCAGAAACTTCCCAGCATCTCATCCTCCCCGGAGAACGACTTCTGAGTATCTTGATAAATACAAGTCTTTTAAGTTCAGATGGCTCCGTGCCCCTGGGCAGCTTACTTCACCGCAATCTTGTTTGTTTGAAGTGTTTTTGAATTGATAAAAGCACTTTCGTTTTCTCTCATCGGGAATTCTCCTTCAGCTTCAGAAACGAGTTCTTCCCCTTTTATTTGTTTATGATGTGACAGACATCCTTTGAATGGATTTTACTCGTGTCATCTCTTGTGTTTTAACGTTAGACGGTGTTCGGGGAGCATCTTGTGACGCGCTTTTTTTTCGAAAGCGACTTCAGCGATGACCCTCACCTGCCGTCGCCGCTGCAGCTGCGTGGGAAGATCCTCCTCAAGAACAAGAAACTCAAAGCTCACCAAGCACCAGTGGACATCCTCAAACAGAAGGTTGGGAGCAAGCAAATGCTCTTCATAAGCGTTCATCACCATGTGCATAATTTATATTTCTTATAATCCTTTTCTGTAAAGTGTAGGGTATTATATATTTAGCTTTGATGATCATTAAAGTGCTGTCAAACATGAATAATAGATGCAAATGTGCCTAAATGTACACCATTTCTGCTCTGTAAAAAATAATGTTTGCCCACAAATACACAGCACTTTCTTTGTGGGTAACAGCATTTATATTTGCAGTTATGGGAAGGTGTAGTTAATTTTCTGATGGAATTCAGATATACGTTCTAAACCTTTTCCTAGGCTCACCAGCTGGCTCACATGCAGGCCCAGGCAAGCAACGGCTCACCAGGAGTTTCTTCACCAAGCAACCACGCCAATGAGGAGGAGGAAGAAGAAGAGGACGAATATGACTACGACTACGAGTCCCTGTCAGATGGTAAGGATGACCGTGTCAGGGTTTATGATCGGAAACTGAAAACTAACTCCAAAACTCTGTGAACTTTTATGTTGCTTTCTTTAAACTGCTTTCTGTTTACGACTTTTTCCATCTCCCTTCTGTTTAACAGTCGAGTGTCTTTTGTGTTTATTCTTATTCTTTTTCATTTCTATTTTTTTCTCACCTTTTTTTCCAATTAGCTGATGTCCTCACAGCCTCTACTGCCTCGTATGGCCTTGAAGGTAAAGTCCTGATGTGCCTCTCCAAACTTTAGTGTTTCCTCTCTATTTGTTGTGCAGTGGTATATTTACATAAAATACTACACTTAGATATTGATCCTGCAATGGCTAACTGGTCCAAACTAACCTGCTGTGCTCATATAACCTTGCAGAATAGCTACAGAGGAAACACTGGTATGAAGAAGTGCATTGTTGCTGTTTCAGATGCTTGCTTTCTGCTTTTGTTGCATGGGAACCATCACTTCATTCTACTTAAAAGAGAAATATTTTTTGTGACTTCTAACGTTTGACAGGAATTAGAGATCCTTGATGCAACATTGATAAGTTGAGAGCACAGCCCCTAAATAAAGCAATGAAATGTGTTCAGCGTAAACAGTAGTACAAACGTTAATATATTGTCAACAGTTTGCTGCTTTACTTCATCTTTCGGTGATATATTGTCACGTTATGTGCATTTGCTCTGTGAATGTTGTCTAGTTGTTAAAACATGAATCATTCAGTGCTGTCACTATTCAAATTCACAGCTACTATATATCGAATCCCCTCACAATGAACATTTAAGGTAACCTAATACTGTGGGATGACTTTTGTGGGGTGGTTTTCATGCTCTGCGTGAAACTGCCTCACCATTAAACCAGCTGTATAAACTCTGTACAGGATGTGAATCTATGGAGCACAAGTGTATTGATTATTCCTAAAACATGATTAACATTAGACTATGAAGTCTATGTAAAACAACAAAAAAATACTTTTAGTCAACTTTAAAACAATTTACTGTACGTGCAACTCGTCTTTCTCCCACAAAGACGCATCCCCCTCTCCTTCCCCCCGTACTGTATTTGTCTGTGACCTCGCCAGTGACTGGGCAGGCTCATCGGGGAAACAAAACAAAGCCATCTGGTTTCTCAGGCCCTACGCTGCCCCTGCAGTGAACATCAGACCAGGGGAAACTACCCTGTCCTGGTCCCAGTCCCAGCTTTGCCCTCTCCTACTCCCCGTCTAACAAACGGACTGGTCCTTGACTTTTACAAAAGCACATCTCTCCCATCTCAACTCCTGTAGTCTGCAACTTGCACAAAATATATGTAGGAATTGAAGTGAGTATGTTTTATTGAGAAACTCTTCCTTATTTTGAAATCCATGCTTCACCTTTACTTTCTTGTTTGTGCCATATGCGTTTAGTTCTCAGTATCAGTGTACCCTGCAAATACAAAAACTTGAGTATTATTCTGCCAAGTTGACACCTTCCCACTGTCTGGGGTTGAACAGTAGCACCCTCCAGTCTCTCTGTCTCTAGCTGCTGTCAGCAGCAGGGCATTAAAGGTCAACTTTGTTGCTGAACCATTTTTAAAGAAGACAGCAGATTTCAAATGTCAAGTATTGAACAAGTTTTCTCTGATAAAAAAGCCTCCAAGTTTTCCTTGCTTTCTGATGGTTTTGGCTTAGATTAATGTGTAGGAGGAAGAGAAGCAATTGGAAGGACTCCCTACTGCTGCTCCTGTTTACTGTTAAGAGACATTTCCTCGAATGTTTCTAAGGAGTCACCTTTGTGGGCTCTTGCTTCAGTAATGCTCGTAAGGTTTTCAATCAGGAAGGAATTCACTTGTATGCCGAATCTGGTTTTCCCTTTTTGAATGATCCTCTAATTATTTATACCTGTCCAAATGTTTTCCTCCCATTTGTAATGGATGCCAAACAAATGAGCATGAAATAGAAAATCTAAAAAAAAATCCTGAAAGTCACAGGTGCGTAGAAATGTTTTCCTGGTGACTACAATTTATTTTTATCAACTGGGACATTAAAAAAAACAAGCAGTTTTTATTTACAGTTCATGAAGATGTAGAGTATGTGGGCTTTGTATCTTTACATGAAGACTTTTGATCAGTTTTCTTCTTTATTTGAGAACACATCCAGTTTCCTGGTCGTGCCAGTTGGTTTGCATTGCATCTTGCCAAAGTGAAAAATTGCTGAGGTCTTGTCGTGTTTTCATACTGTCACAATAAACTCTTGAAAGTTTACAATTGCCGCGTTTGGGTGTAAAGTTGCAGGGCTTCAGCAACCGTTTTTTTTCTTCAATTAACTGTTTTGTTTTGTTGTTTTTTTTTTACAGATAACATCCTTGATGACAAGCCTGATGTCAAAAGTCCAGCAGACAAAGAAGAACAACCTGCTGATGAAATACCTAAGAGGATAAAGAAGTCTGACAACATGGTGCAGAGTAAAGGAAAGGTAGACTGACCTCATCCCTTCTGTTTGAGAAAATAGTTACTTAGCATTTTACATAGTTCTATTCAATTTTCTATTGGTTAGCAATGAAAACATTAGTGAATTAGTTAGATCTCATCTTGTCTGTGTATCTCAGCCTCTTCAGTGTTTTCCATGTTTTCCTGCACCTGTAGGTGTTTGACATGGAGCTGGGCGAGGAGTTTTACCTTCCTCAGAACAAGAAGGAGAGCCGGCAGATTGCTCAGGAGCTCTCTGACCTCGTCATTTACTGCCAGGCTGTAAAGTTCCCTGGTAGGCTACATTTATTCCTTTCGTCTCCCTAATAAACAGTTTTTCATTTCTTAATTATTCCTGTGAACAGAAACTTACTGAAGATCATCCTCCTTTTTTCCTATAAAGAGGGATTTATTCCACTTATATCTTAAATTTTTCCCCCCAGTATAGATGATTTCAGTTTAATTCCTCTTTTTTTCCTTTTTTGCCTCTCTCTAATCCACTCACATATTCTATTTAAAAGGCTCAATGGTCCCCGATGATTTTAAATGTATTTCATTAAAAATACCCTCGTGTCCCTGTATAGCACTTCTATTCTGTTCCACTCAGAACACCCACCAAGACCGTGGCTGGTCCTCTCCCTATGGGATAGATACGGTGACTTAATAGTGCTTTGATGCAACAAACAACATAACAACACAGTTGGTTTTACTGTGCTTTTAAAAAAAAAAGTTAGGAATTTTTTCTGTTTTTTATTGAAGTATAAAATAAACATACTTTTACAAAATGTCAACCTCCACTTGTACCCACTTTTAAGCTGAAGAGTTTAATTTCCGATCTCTAAGTATGCTCTCAATCCATCATTTCAAAACACTCAGCTTTTTTTCCCTTAACACACACTGTGTTGTCTGTCATCTTCAGTGGAATCCATCTTCATTCCTCGCTGCAACTTATCTCAAATATTTCTCTTTGTCCCTTATCAGCTCTTCCCTCCCTAAAGTGTCCTCTTTTTTTTTTTTGTTTGTTTGTCTGCTCATTTCTTTAAATGGCGTGTGCCATTATAGACTCGCCCCTGTTTCCACTGGTATTTTATGTGTTTACAGTTCCCAGAAAGGGAGATCTGAGAAAGAGGAAGCAGGGCGATTGTCCCAGCTCAGAAAGGCAGCACTCTGGCCACTACTTCTGTTGTCCTGAGCGATCTCAGAGGGTTATGCAACTTGCAAACATTTAAATGATCTTAAAAGTATTTATCATTTGTAAAATATTATGGATGTTTAGGTAAGATATATTTGCCAATTCCAAAATAGTACAAGATCAGAACAATAAAAGGGTCCTGATCTGTTGACTCATATTTTACCAATAACAAATTATAAATGTAAAGTCATTAGTTTTATTGCTATAAACAATTTTGACTTCTGCTAAATTTTCTGTTATCTTTTACCATTTTCAGCAAGTTTTTATCAGTTACTTCTTACAAACTAAAAAAGAATCAAGCCTTTACTTTTGAAGCAATAGAGACAAAACAAAAACAATCAAAACTTAATCTGAAGGATATTTAAGTTAAAACTAATCAGCTTAATTAAGAAAAATCGCATAGGTGGAGGAAGAACAGCTTTAGAAATTCTGTTATCTCTAATTTCAAAAAACAAACAAATGTATATTAAATAGTGAATGGACCACTTGTGTTGGCTGGTTTACTATGAATGACTGTTCTCTTCTGTCTTCTTTCTTATGTGTGCGAACCCAGGCCTGTCCACGTTGTCTCCAGCTGGTTCTGGAAGAGGAAAGGACCGAGGAAAGAGCAGAAAGTCCATATTTGGCACAGCTCCATCTCGCTGCGCCATAACGGGGGAGGTGATGACTCAGAGCCGAGCTCCAGGGAAAGGTTAGCAAGGCCTAAAGGTTCTGATCATGTGCATGCTTAACGAAACCGCTAAAGCCAGAGAATAAAACTTAAACAAAACAACTACAGTTATACAGTATGTGCACGTCAGAGGTATTATCAAATTTAAAACGTGAGGGTAGTTGGGTGGTGCGTTTAAACAGGTATTATTTATAATTTCTTTATATTAATGAATCAAAGATTACCAGCCTGTGCTATAAGTGCTCCTGCATCAGTAATAACTGTAAAAACTACTTGGAAGATGACATAAATTCCTTTAAGAAGCAGATTCAGAAAACATTTTTAGGACCCTTCAAATGTTTTTCCTAGGTGGCTCCGAGCGTCTCAGCTGGGAAGAACAACAAACATCCCCCGTTCTCAACGCCCCCACGTCACTCAGCGCCATCATCCGCACGCCAAAGTGCTACCACATCTCCTCCGTCAACGAGAACGCTGCTAAACGCCTGTGCCGGCGCTACTCTCAAAAGCTGATCCAGCACACCGTGTGCCAGCTGCTCAGGACGTACCCAGCAGCCACAAGGATCGACTCGACCAACCCCAACCCTCTGCTGTTCTGGCTGCATGGGATCCAGCTGGTGGCCCTCAACTATCAGACCGATGGTGAGGATGACCTGCACTGACTCTTCTCCTTGTTTATTTGGGCTTTCTTCCGTTTCTTTTGCACCTATTTTCTACCATTTCAACCTCAGAAAATCTGTCCATATTTGACAGATGAATTTGATATTTCCTGTGGAAATCATATGCTTTTTTTAACTTTCTGTATCTCCACCCAGTTACACTCTTTGTAACTTTCTGCTTCTGGATTTTTTTTTCTCCTCCTAAAGTCAATGTTGACCAATGACATGTTTGTTTTGTTTGCAAGATACCATACCCATTGTGTTGGTCAACACCAGCAACTATTTAAGTAGGTCCGTATTGTATGGATACTGCCCCGATCACACTTATCAGTAAAAACAAACAAAATTCCAACTCATGGCTCTATTGTCCAATATGAAAATAGTTACAGCAATGAGCAACGAGACTGGAATCTGTTTTTTCACCATTTGTACACCCAAATCAGACTGACTTTATCAAAGAGAAACATTCCTCAGTTAGTGATAGAAGATTATTCATTATTATTCATTGTTATAAAACCCAACCAGATACAAAATTAAAGCATTCTGCAGTTGTTTTAACTGGCAAGATGACATTTGAAAGCGTAGCCTGGCCTTTTCTCTTTATCTTCACCACATAAAAAAAAATCTAGTGTCCTGGCTCCCTGAACTGAAGGTTTAATAAATTAATATAATAAATACTAAAAACCTAGAATATTAAAAAGAGGTACTACATATGAACATTTGCTCACCATCACATTTATTCTTTGATTTTTATAGAATCACTTTCTACAGCAATTACACAGAATGACAATATCAGAAGCAGTGAAAGTCTTCATTGTGAATTAGTCTATATGCTGATGACATTATGTTGTTTCTCAGAAATACCTACTTCTCCCCCTTAACAGTCCACTGAACTTGACTGCCTTTAGACAAAACTAAACTGTGTTGCGTGATATGTGAAGATAAATATTGATTTTACTTAATCCATTGTAATTTTGCTTCTCCTCCTTTAATTCAGCAGACTATGTATATATTTTAATGCAAAGACTAATAAGTTTGGGTAAATTAACCACAGTCAAAACAACAAAAAGGCAGACTTTACAAACTTGATTTTTAATTTTTGCTGCTTATCTGACTAGCTTTAGTTTATCTAACAGTAAACAAACAGTATAGGTATTTCTGACGTAATGCTTAGAGATATTTCCTTCTTTCTTCTCTGCAGACCTGCCTATGCAGTTGAACACAGCTCTGTTTGAGGCCAATGGGGGCTGTGGCTATGTTCTGAAGCCTGCAGTGCTTTGGGACCGTAGCTGTCCACTTTATCAGCAGTTCTGTCCGAATGAAAGAGATCTGGAGAAAATGAGCCCTGCAGTCTATTCTCTCACAGTGAGTTGAAACATCAGTCAGAATGAACACTTATTTTCTATCTGCATTTTTATTCCTCCTGCATGTTTTAAATTTTAATTTCTTTTGTTCAGAATTTAAATCTCTTTGTAGACTTCTCATGCTAACTTCTGTTTCCCTCTGCTGATCTAATGAATTGATTTAGTGCCCAGGTTTAATGAGGCTAAGTGTGATTTTATGGGGCTCAGTAACTTTGTATTATTATTATTATTTTTCTTTCTCAGATTGTTTCTGGTCAGAACGTTTGTCCGGCTAACAGCTCCGGCAGTCCTTGCATCGAGGTAGATGTTCTGGGTATGTCGGTTGACAGCTGTCACTTTCGCACCAAACCCATCCACCGCAACACCCTCAACCCCATGTGGAGCGAGCGCTTTCAGTTCACCGTGCATTTTGAGGAGATGTGTTTCCTGCGATTTGCTGTGGTGGAGAACAACAGCTCCCAGATCACTGCTCAGAGAACCCTGCTTCTGAAGGCCCTCAAACCAGGTCAGAGTCAAAGACAATAACATGACAGATCTAAGAGTTTTGAGCCTTAAATCTGCCTCAGTTCTGCCATTTTTAGAACATTTAATGAAGTACAGTCAAATTATATTTGTTGTTGTGTTAATTTTCAGGTTACAGACATGTTCAGCTGAGGACGCAACATAATGAACCTCTTGAAGTGTCCAGTTTGTTTATCTATAGCCACAGGAAAGAGGAAGGCCCTACAGGGGGCGCCACTCCCTCATCTTTGGTAAGACACACTCAAGTCTGGTGCTGAGATAGCAGGGATTCTAACAAGGTCTGATCGGTTAAGTGCACTTGTAAGACTTCAAAGCCTCCATAATGACACATACTCATTAAAGTTTAAAATGTGATAAACTTCAGTCCGAGAATGTTCAAAGAAATGTTGCTGGCCCAGTCAGCAGCATCAAAACTTGCTTTGCTTTTGCTTTATCATGCTCTTTGAGGAGAATGTCTACTAAAGCAGAAATGTCATATCAGAATGTTTCATACCAACCTGCTGCCTTGTTCATCTCCTGCTTTCTACGCAGCTTTTCAGTTCAGAGGAGAATCATGCTTCCCAGCAACATAGAGTGACAGTGCATGGAGCTCCTGGTCCCGAGCCCTTCACAGTTTTCTCTGTTACAGAGCAGACAACTGCCAAACAGCTGCTGGACATGGTTAGTACTTCAAAAATAAAGACTTGTGCAGAAAAAGAAAACCAAGGACTTATTTGTGTTTCTTTAAGAGGACTCTACATGTGACATATTGTCATGCGTGTTTGACTGTGCGCCTCTACAGGTTGTGGCGTCAGCAGGAAACCCGTCAGAGTACTTCTTGTGTGAGGAGAAGGTCCCCCTGTTGAAGGAGCGCAGCGAGGTGAAGCGCTGCGCTCAGTATCGACCGCTAGCACCTGAAGAAGAGGTGGTTAGGCTTGTGTGCAGCTGGGACACTGAAGAGGGATATGTTGGGAAGATCTGCCTCAGAACAAGAGATGAGGTACAAAGGGAACAAACCAACCCGCAACTTAAATATTGGAAGGAAGAGCACCTGGAGGGCTGCCCTTTTTTGTCATGCCTCTGATCTATCCTCTGGCTCCCTCTTGTGGTTGCCCTAAACAATTAAACATTGTAGTTCTCACTTGTATTTTGTGGTTTAATCATTACAGAACTTAAATGAGAAAATAACAGTCCCAGAAAAAGAGGAGGAAACGACGGCGGGAGGGAAAGATGGAGGAGGAGGAGGAGGAGGAGGAGGAGGAGGAGGAGAGGATGATATGTTCTTTGTCCAGGTCCATGAAGTTTCACCAGAACAGCCTCACACGGTGATCAAGGCCCCCCGATACAGCACCGCTCAGGACATCATTCAGCAGGTAAATCACAATCATAGTGAAGCTGGTCTGAACATTCATGTCAAAATGTACTAATTACAGTATGTTACACAAAGAAACTACACACTTAGTTTCCATTTTTGTTCTTTTTTTTTGGCCAGACACTGTCGAAGGCGAAGTATTCCTACAGTATCCTGAGTAATCCCAACCCATGTGACTACGTGTTGGTGGAGGAAGTTACCAGGGACACTGGTTCTAAGAAGTCCTCCACCGCCAAGCCCCTTCAGCGGGTGCTGCTGGACCACGAGTGCGTCTACCAGGCTCAGAACCGCTGGCGGGGCGCGGGCAAGTTCATTCTGAAGTTCAAAGAGCAGGTAGCGCCAAACGTAACTTATTACTACTGAGTGATTTTGTTGCTTTGTGACGAAAAAATAAAAAAAAACTTATTTAAAAGTGCACCACAAAGTTTGTGCTTGATGTTTGTGGTTTTGCTTTTGCCAATAACAGATAAATCACTAAGGAAGCAGTTCTGTATGCAGAAACATGCTGTTCATACTCACTGTTTTGTTGTAACATTAATAATGTTTGCATCTTTTATGCACCTGTCACTGCTGCTTATAAAATTGTTCATGTGGCTTGCTTTTCTGTGCTTGGTCTTGTGATTTTCCATGCGGAATAATTGGGCTTGTAAATTGTATTTTTTTTATTCTTTATTCATCCTTCCTTAGCTTCTGGGGCCATTTGTTATGAAACCTTGGTAATAAATGTTTAAATGTCCTGCCTCTGAATAAAAATGAAAATATTTTGTAGGTTGTTTAATGTGGCCTGCTCCATAATATTTTGCAGTCATATATTTGTATTAACAACTTGGAGGAAGATGAATCTTAAAGCACGTGGTCACATTTTTTAGTTGAACATCCGTATTTTAACATGGATCCACTTCTCTTTCCAGGTGGTGCGGGAGGACAAAAAAAAAGTCATTTCCTTTGCCAGCGAGCTCAAAAAGCTGACTAGCCGAAGCCGCAGCATGACCACTGGCACCGGCGTGGATGGCCCAGCTCAGAGTAAGGACGAGCGAGCTGCATGCTGTGTGGCTCTGACAGAGCTCCAGGAGTGAGGCTCACACTTTACCCGCTGTCTGTGCATGGAAAGGCAACAGAGGTACCGTATGTTGTCTCTAACCTTTAACACCACAGGAGGAGAGCTCGGTGTGAGCAGAAAAAAAAGCAAACAAATTACCACTATTATCAACAAAATATATTTATACAGACAAATCACAGAATACTATTTTCATTGTTAGGATTTGTCGTCACATCAAAAATAGTTGGCCCAATTCAAACCACTTCAGAGCTGCCATAAAACCAAAAAAATCTGGTACACATCTTCTCATCGATAACACAGCCTGTTGTGCTGGAGCTGATCAATAACTTCTAAATGTGCCCAGCAGGGTTGTAGCTCTGTTTGTTCGAGTACCGGGACATCTCATCACAGCTTCTTTTAGATTTAGGTAACCACTTGTCTGCAGTCGCAAGTTTTCATGCATTGATCAGATCCGTACAATTCACCACAGGCCTCTTATGGATCAGTGTAACTCGCCAAGGCTTCACAACTCCTTGAGACAACCGAAGACTAAATATCCTACAGTAACCTGAACAACCTATTCACCTTTCTAACTCGTCACACGAGGTTCAAAAAGCCTAATCTTCTGATCAAATGTTTCACAAATGCTGACAAAGTTAACAGAAACTACACAAGAAAAATCTTAAACATTTCTGATCATTTCATCCATTTTTATTGGCTTTATTTGGGGATTTCTTGTATTTCTAGTGGCAAAACTACAGCATATGTGTGGGATTAAACAGGAATATATTCATCTGTATTTTATATTTAAAAAAAAGATGAAATTTAAAATTTATCAAGATTTGCTAACTTATTTTTAGTTAAAGTGTGCCCCATTTAGCCACATCATGTTACCAGATTGTAATTTTAATTTAAAAAGCAAATCTTACATCGATGTTTTTATTTTACTGATTGGATTTTTGTAACTAATTCTTAAATTTTAGTTTGTGCAAAGTGACGACCTGCAGAAAAAGCGTCAGTGTTGAACCAGCAGCACCACACCCCTCCTCCCAAGCATACCTTTATACTAAAATGAAGTGTTCTACTCTAATAAAATGTTTCCTGCATAATGATTTTCATAACAATGTAACTGAATTTGGTTTGCACTGAAGCAACAAGACATTTGTCATGGTTGTTGTTGTTAATGTTTGTGGCTCAGTGTGAGATGTTTCTGTTTGTTTCAGACAACTATTTAAATATTACGTATTGAAGTCGAGCTGTTTCCTCTGCAGGGTATCTGTCTGCAGCTGCAGGTCTGAAGCTTTGGGTAACAGAGGGCAGGGTGGGGGCTGGAAGGTTCCTCCAGGCCTCCTCCTCCTCCTCTTCCTCCTCCTTTAGGGGGCTGCTCCAACCTGTCCATCTTCCCACCTGCTCTCTGACCCTTCGAGCCTGGAAGCTTCACCTCCTCAGAAACTGGAAGATCCACAAATGAGTTCTAGGAGGAGACCATCCAGCTCGACTGCTTCAGAACTTCGATTTTTCCACGTGAGCCACGGGGGCTCTGGGAAAGGGCCGAGGAGTTGTGAACGTTTTAGAGAAAGACTCTTTTCGAAGCACAGAAGGGGTCTGATCCTGCTTTGTGTTAATTTAGCAAGTGAAGGCCGCGGGTCAGTCTGAGTCCCGTGAAGCTGCTCGGAGCTCGGCGCCTTCTCTTGGTCAAACGGCGAACAGGAGAATCCCACCCAGTGACAGCAGTGAAGGTCATGCGGGCATAAAGCTCCAGTTCCTCTTGATTTATTGTTAATGTCGGGGCTCCACAGGGAGCCCAGAGTGCCTGGGGCAGCTGTTTTTATTGAAGCCATCAGGGACATTTAATAGAACTACACTACTCATCCTGTTTCTGATAAACGGGACAAAAACCAACTTCCCTGAGTCACATTCGACCAATGAAGTAGTTTGAACTTGCTTTGATTTTCCAGTTTTATATCACCTGGAAGTAAAACAAAAGTAAAGCAGCTAAATGACCTGTTCAGTAGCTAAATGTATCTGTGTAGTATATAGAACCACCCTTTTTTTCAGGGTGTTTGGGGCAAAGTAATAAATGATCTTTTGTGTGTATGACGAAAAGAAAGTGGAGAGATCAGCTCGAGCAAACTAAAGGAGAGGAGGAGACTCGTCTCTCTTCCCCGGCTGATCGAAGACATCGTGAAGGAGGCGGACAAGCGGGCTTGTTTGGTTCTTTTCTTACTGTTTCAGTTTCACAGTACTGTAAGGACACAGTTAGAGGCAGTGCAGTGGCAACATTTCAAAACTTTCCCACTTTAGTCATTCTCTAATGGAAGCTCCGAGGCTTCCGGTGATTCCTACCATCTATAAAAGGTGACAAGATATATGGCAGCATTTAAAAACCGTGTTTGTGTGCAACAGCCTCTTACTATAAATACTGATTAAGCTGTGCCATGTTGCTGAGAAATGTTGCAGAACTGCTTCTAACTTTATTTTGAATTTGTCTTTAAGGAGGATTTGCTCTGTTACACAAAGTGTCTCAGTGCTGTCATCACTGGCCATAAAAAACTTTACATTTTAGTAAATATGCAAGAATTTTATGTTGGAGAGCCATTAAGATCTTTAAAATGTGAGCAATTATCTGTCCAACCCCTTAGAAACATCTCCTCTAATGGTGGAAAAATCTTGTGTATCAGAAATGAGCTGGAAAGGAAGTGTTTATATAATTTTGTCATGATGAACAGCTCTTAGATCCTTTGTGAGAACAGCACAGTTTTCTCCAAAACGTCGTTTTGCACATTGTTTTCTTTTTGTTGCATTCAGTGTGTTTGTGTTGCTGTTAGATGGTCAGAAAGTTTTCTTTATTAGGACCATCCTGTATGGATTCCTTGAGTTTTAAAATTTTTTTTTTGATCCATTCAGTGAAGTTCAGAAAAGAAAGCACAAAATGTTTCATTTTGTTTAGTTTGTAGTCATTTTCATCATCTGAGCCCAATTTTTAAAGTTATTGGCAGTTTTCAACCAAAACTTGAGTTGCTCTGGATCGAAATACTGATACCATTTATTTTCTTTGTCCATCCTTCAGAATTTTTAAATATTTTTTCTGGTGTGACATTTTGGTTTCCTTGATTTTCTCTAAACGGATAAATTAACTTTTAGTCAAAGACTGAAAAAAAAAATCAGTTTTCTGACTTCCATCTTCTAACTTTTATTTATTAAGTCACTTGGTTTCTCTTGTGAGTGCTTTGAACGAATTCCTTCCGAATGAATTTATGATAAAAAGATTGATAAACGACATTCCAACATTGTAAATTTCAGGCAAGAATCCTGCATTGAAATATTCCGTACATTTTATCAAATGTGATTACACTACACAAAAGAAAAGTCACTTTTTGTCCCGTTGCTTTCATTTGTCTTGAATTGGGTTCACTTCGTTCCAAGTAATGAGTCTGAATTTTAGTGCAATATTGAAGTTGTGTCACTTCAACTAATTTTTTTTTTTTTCCTTTCCTACTCTCCAAATCACTGCCTTGTTCTGCTTCTTGTTTTTTTTTTTTTTTTTTTTAAACCCCTGGCCTTGAATTGTCATTTTAATTTGTCAGAATCGATTTTATTCATGTGCGCAGATTATCATCTGCCGGTGGTGCGGCAGCGGGGTCGTCTGCTCCTGGAGGCTTTTTGTAATTAAGGTAGATGAGACACTGATCCCAGAAACCATAACTTCATGTCACAGATAATGAAGCTGTAATCCTTTTATCCTGTCAGGCTTCTGTTATTATTATGGATTAGAATTTAAACGTGGAGAGCTGCCTTTATGTCAAGTTAAAAATAATACTCTGCCGAATGGCCGTTCCCCACAGCTCCCCTGCCTGGATAAAAGTGAAATCAGTGTTAAGAACTGTGTGAAATCCATACTGCAGGTAGCGACTGTTTGTGTTAAACTAAGTAATCTGCTTCGTCACACTTTTACGTTTTCGTTTTTCCTTCTTTTTAACTCGTAGACCTCATTTCTGGATGTACAGCCTGAGACAACTGTGTGTTTGGATGTTATTTATTTTTAATGTGAAGCCCTGGTTGGCACTTATCTGTGGTTTCTGTAAAAACTCCTGTATGTCATCTTGTTTTTTTTTTTTTTTTTATTTATTTCAGTCTGAGAAAGGGTTAAATCTGTTCCCCTGATTTTATTCAGACTTACTTAGACATGTAAAAAAATTCAGAATAGTATTCCTACTTGTGGCATGTTATCCTGCAGATACACAGCAGCATCTTTTATTGTACTTTTCATTTAGATGGAAATAAATGACTATTTACATTTTTTCATGTAATCAGCATATCCACTGACTATGACATGCTATGTTTTATCTTTAGAAATCTGTTCCAATAAGATCTGTTAGTCATGGCCGTCTGTTTACTTGAATTTGAAAAAGAAAGATAAATGGTGGACTTGTCATGTAGCTGGATCTTAATAAAATGCAAATATTTAAAGATGCTGTATATCAAGTTCTGTTTGTGTGAGCTCCACAGTGGTAAAGTAATAATGAACTCACTATAAAATAACATTCTGGTAAAGTATTGTAATTTTAAACCTTATAGCTCTAACTACAATATTTCAATAAAAAATTATGCATCGTTTTTTTTTCAGTGCAATTCTATTACAGATTAAAACCTAAAATTGTGATATTATCATAGGTTAAATTAAAAGTGCTGTTTTCTTTAAAAATGTTTTTTTTTTTTTACATAAAAATCTAACTACTCCAAATCATCAACAGCAGAGTGTACAGTTTTTACCTTCCATATTTCCTGCACATGTAGCTTGGAATATTCATGTTCTTGTACTCGTACATTATTTAAAAGTCACGTTTAGAATAAATCTACACTGCAGGTAGAAACTGTTTGTGTTAAACTAAATCTGCAAGTAATCTGCTTGTTACACATTTACATTTTAAATTGATGACCTTTGCGTTTTATTTACGCAAGCTCTCATATGAATATACAGTCTTTGCTTAAAAATTAACCTTTTTAATAGAGTATAATTACTTTGTTTATTTCATCCTCGTGTTGTGTCACTGTGCATATTAAGGGGAAAAAAGGGAGGGGGTGACTGGATCTCACTGTTGCCAGATATACAATAAATACTGTATTTATACAATAGTTTAAGGTTTTATATATATATATATATATATATATATATATATATATATATATATATATATATATATATAAGTCTGCAGAAAAAACAACCCAAAGAACAAAACATCATCAGAAAGTCTGATCCGACCAGCCAAATCACATGCTCGACAAGGACACAAGCCCCCCTCCCTTCCTGGGCGCATGTTTGTCAATCATAATTTAAAAAAACAAAGAAAAAAGGAAAATTCCCCCCTGAGCAAAAAACGCTTAGAAAATAACTCTCAATGTATCATCAGCTTGGAGTCGACTAAGCTCCACATACATAACACAGGCAGTGATTGGTTACTAAAACGGCAATAAACTGTCGTGCAAATGTGTGCTGGTTTAAAGTGAGCTATTGTAGAGTTCTTTGACACCGGTGTTTCTGAGAGAGTTGTTTTCCAAGCTTGGAAAATGAGAAAAACCAGGCCTGGACAAAGAGATTTGCCTCATTTTCCACATTCTGCGCTTCATGACTGATGTCACAGCTGATCAAGTACTAACCACAGAAAACTACCAGAACATCACTCCAAAGTTGACTGGTGTCAAACTCCCCATCCTCAGGGGCCTTTTAGGTGTGTCCTTACTCCAAAACACCTGATTTAAATGGAAGACTTCTGGGCATGCTTTTGGAGAACTGATGATTTGGTGAGAAGCTTGTGATTTTCTTTTTATTTTAAACCATTTGTAACTTTTCGCCTGTATGTGTTATTGCAATATTTTATTTAACTGAGTGAAAAAATGGCATTTGTGGAAACAACTATAACTAATCAGATTAGTTTTGGGGTGAAATATTCAGACAACTAACTCAGGCGTTTGGTGCTGTAGCTGAACGAGTCCGGCTTTGTCTGCAGATCAGAGCAACGGAAACAAGAATCCGAGACAAAATCAGCTCATTTGCTTGAACCAATAACAGTCACTCAGACGTGCACGGCCTTCCAGAATCTGTTTAAAATATTACTCTGTGGCTCAGTTCGCTAATTCTGCTTAATAAGGAGCACTCGGTTTCAAATATTACCACCAGCCCAGCACACTCTGTCGAGTCCCTTAATGCAAAATTATGCAGTCATCAAATTAAATTATCAGCTTTAAGACCAGGTAGTTCTGCGGGTTAATGATCCGTCCTCTTCAAGACTTCAGATGAAACAATTCACTGAAATGTGTTTTACAATAAAAAGTTCAGACACCTTTATCATAATGAACGTCTCTTAGTGGATCCAAGGAAATCTTTCTTCCTAAGAGTATGTCTTTAAAACCTAAGAAAAAAAAGTAAAAGGTAAAGTTCTAATCCTTTTACAATTTAAACCTTCAAGAGAGAGATTTTCTTAAGTTTTAAACACACTTCTTTGTTTGCTGTATTAAAAAAAAAGAAAAACTATTTAAATCTTATAATGTAAATAGTTAAAAGACAAACTAATGTTCTCAATAAACCTGTTTGGGTTATTTTAAAGATACAGAATGTTTGAGTCAATCAATCAATCAATAAATTAATTAATTTTTTTGTACTTAAAATAATAAATAAATACACAAACCTCCTTTCTTTGATACCTTTTCAATGTCTTTAGACCTTATGCTGCTCCAAACGCCTTTCCGATTCATCTGGGAGAATTCAGAGTGAAAATAATGCTTCATTTATTCTACAGTCAACTAAACAGACACATCTGAACACATCAACCGTCTTGAGTTGGAACTTTCAGTCTACTGAACATTAACTAGTTATAAAGATCGGTATTATTCAGTTTAGGGGCGTCTAGCAGGCTACAAATGTTAGCTGTTACGGAAAATGAGAATTTTCTTGTCCGTTTACATTTTGATACCAGGTCATGTGGTCTTCCAGCTCAGACAAGACTTTCTGTTTACAGAGAAAGGTTTGATTTAGCCGTCGTAAGTTTGGACAGATTCTACCGAATGGAATTGTCTCATCTCTGAGACATTCCATTTCCCTTCTCCACAACATTAGCATTAGACAACAAAAACTATGTTAAACTAAAATTTTTTATACTCACCTGCTGTTCTTGACAGCAAACTCAAAGCGTAGAACCTTCAGGAAATGGCTGTTGGTTTCCAACAAACAAAGTGAACACATCTATAGTTGTTCGCGTGGAGCTCTTAGCCAAAGCGTTAAACTTTTCTTTGTCCCATAGCATATACTTTTGGTAAACCAACCATCGATCGTATACAGAAACAGCGGACCTTCTATAGGATCCCAGAAGTAGAAGCCAGAAAAAACAAAGTCCCACATCCCAAGTCATCAGACTGGTTCCCAAAAAATAAAGAAATATATCATGGCAGCTTCCATAAACCGGGTCCTGCTGGCTTCAGTTCCCTACAACAAAAGAAGAAGAGGAACAAAGGTCCAGGAGAACAGGGGACAACTTTTAAACTCTCCAGGTATATTTCTTTTCTCTTCCATCCATGACTGTTCCATTAGTTTACAGAGTTAACTATCCACTGTTAATGTTTTTGTTAGCAATTCAACATTTAAAAGTCAGTAAGTGATACACGTTTGCCCCAAAATGGAAATGTTGTAAAGCAGAATTTCACTGGTTTAGGTGAAAAAAATCAGAACGTTGTTCATTTTGTTATTTGCAGTTAGGAGCCAAGCATCCTAACTCTATTATTCTAAATGGTAAATATAAAAACCAGCAAGTTGATCAAATAAGTTCAGATTCTTGTGCAGCTCTATGTTGAATAAACAGGAAAAAAAATGGGGTCGATTATTCAGCCCTCAGTCAGTTTTTAATACTTTTAAGTACTTCTGTTAGCAGTTTAATAGTTTTTCATGCCAATAAAAAGTTTCTTCTCACAAAAGTTGGATCTGCAGGAGAAATATTTCCACATCGGACTCCTTTGTTCAATAGATGAAACTTTATTTGGATCGAGTCTGCCAAGCAACTTGACAAGAATAAAAAGGCAAGTGTGAACAATACGAGACGCCGTGTGTCGATGAAATGCATCAGGCAGGTTCATGACAAGTTGCACCAGAGGCCGTAATACTGAATGAAACAAGCATGGCTCCGTACAGACACCAGTCGCTTAAAGGGCCATTATAAAGAATCATCATCATCATCAAATAGAAATATAATCATTTCTCCCACTGTAGGTCCAGTTTTCTGAAAGTGCTGCAGCTCTGAGATCAGTTAGGCTGTAGGGGTGCACAGAGTGGAATATTGAGACATTACAAAACAGATGTTTTAATGATCAAACCGGCGAATAACCAATTCAGTGTCATGATTCTAGCTCCTTGTGTATTTTCATTATATGACTTTGCAATAAAACAAAAATAACTGTTTTGATTATATAAATGAGAGTATGGCAGGTCAGTGTTAGCTGACCAACTAATCGTTTGGATCCATTTTAACTGTCTCCCCCATTAGCTCCACAACTAAAACAGAAATAATGTCGGAAACATTTAATGATCTTGGCAATAAGGAACAAGCACAGTGGCGTCAGGGTCAGTCAGAGTTTGGTCATGGGTATGTGAAGGCTGTTCCACGGGCCCATCCACAACTCCTCCTCATCCGACTGTGTTCTGTCACTCGGACACTCCAGCGGCTCCATTGTGATGACTCCGTTGTCATTGTTGCTGTTGCCATCTATCTTTGACTCTGCCTCGCCTTCCTCTTTCGGCTCGTCCTTCCCCACTGTGCTCTCGGGCTGCTCTGTGCTGCCACACGCCGCTGTGGGCATGTCGGATCTGGACACTACGCTTTCTGGGCCTGTGTTACTGGTGCTGGTTGACCCCAAAGACACGCTGGATTGTCGAGTGTTTAACACATTCAGCATTTTGTTGTTGCCAGTGTTCGTAAAAGAGGACGTGGCAGACGTGGGGGCAGCCTTGCCGAAGCTTTGGAAGGTGTGCAGCGTGTTGCACCGGCCGTCTGATATTGTGTTGGGGCTGTTCAGTGGCGCTCTCTCTTCCAACGTGGCCGCCATTTTGTCGAGTTTTTTAAAGTGCTTGGCCAGCCTTGAGCTAAAGATCGGAGAGCTGAGTTTGAGATTGTTCGAGGTGCTGGTGGTGTGTGTGGGAATTGAAACGTTTACCGATCGCCGGGTGCGGATGATTGAGCCGTTCTGGGACACGTAGATGCTCCCGTTAACATTAGCGTGGTTGTTGTGTATGGAGGGTAAGCGGCTGCGTTGGGTTTCTGACACGCTGTCCTCACCAGTGGAGCTGGTTTCGTACTCCCGGTCCACCACCAGTTTGATCCGACGCTTTCTACTGCCCTGCTGGGGAAACAGACAAATCACATGGCATTAAAACACTGGTCTGTAAATGTATGAGATCAGGTATTATGCCACTGGGCTGCTACTGTTGGACACTAGTTGGTGAGAAAAATAGGCTCACTTTCAGTTGCAGACTCACCAAATTGGTTTTTGCGACCAGCAAGTAATTCACTGCATATTTTCATGTGTATATCTTGTAAAAGTATTCTAGGCTGTGCACATTTCGTTGTCTTCCCCCGTCCACATGGAACCCCTCCTCAGCTTGCTTTGTACCCACATTAGCAGCTTCCCTCCATTTATAAATAAATCTACTTCAATACACTTGAAAAGATTGGCAGATTTCAGCCATTTAAAAAAAAAATAAAAAAAATTATCATCTGTTTTGCTTTTAAGACTGGACATGCTTTTTACAGAGGACTGACCAAATACAGCTCTCGTGCTCTTGAGACAAGTTGGAGAACCTGCGACAAAATTTAGATGGGTTTTAGATACCGGAGAGAAGTCTGCGACTATTCTGAGAAAAAAATACGTTGCAGAGATTTTCAAATGTTCAATAAGGTTACTCGCCTGAGAACCCCCTCAAACGTTTCAAGACACTTTGGAGACTCCCTGGCGAATACCCTTCACCAACTAGTCGCCAACACTCTCAGCCCATGAGATGCTGGCTTTGTGAAGTTGAACTTAATCCACACAAGCGACAGTAGTAACACAAAGAGTCCTAGAACCTGAGCAATAACATCTCATCAATGGATCTGCAATGTAAACAGATATTGATCATCACAGATCTATTGGTAACAGATTGTATTGTAGAATGTCTGACTTTTCTTTTTACAGGAGGAAATGGAGAGTAAAAAACAAACAATACATGACATCACCATGCCATCCATACTGACATTTCGATAGGATTAAAAAATTCCCAGCTTGTAGCTAAATTATGATAGCAGCTGGGAGAGGATTTATAAGCTTGTGAAAGTAGGACAAATTCTACAGTTTTGCTTAAAAAATATTTTTGATAAGATCAATATAAATTCACATTTTAAAGCTATTGTTCAGTGACTCTGTCATTTACTGGTTGGAGCAATAGTGAGATTTGAAAATATTTTAGTTGTATGATAAAACAGATCATAGGTTTGCTGTAGTTCTTCTATGATTTAATGAAAACTTTTTCAACTAAAGCTTTTCTGTTAAAGAAAAAAAAATGTAAAAAAGATGGAAATATAATTTTCTTTTTTCTCTTTTACATATTTATCCTGTAAAAGTCAGACTTTGCAGAAAGATCAGAACTTTAACTCTAAGCAAACACAAAGTGAGGTCAGCAGCCGCAGCCTTAACTTCCTGATCTTCACCAGCAATTTATAGCAGCCTTTGAACCATCTGATGCTGGAAATTTGAACCCAAGAAAGCACAGAGGGAAGGCCTTTGAAGATATGCTGCTCATAAGACGTTAACATTTTATCCTCTTTGCTACTGAAGGTTGAAGTCAATACTGCTGAGCACACACACACACACACACACACACACACACACACACACACACACACACACTTTGGAGGAAGAAAAAGACTGTTGTGAAAATAAATCCGATGTGCTATCACACAATGTAACCCTCACAGTTTTTTCCTCTTAACCTTGATAGTATGCTAGAAAGAATATGTTCTCTTTTTCTTTACAGCGGAAGCGTCGTTCCCCCTGCAGATAACAGATACAGGCAGAGCTGACTGATCCCGGGAGAATGACGCATACAGAGGGAGAGATGACGAAGAAGGAAAAACTCAAACAAACCTTCTGTGCAACAAAAAGAGATCAGTGAATAGCAATGTTTGAGCTGCAGCTGCAGAGACTTAATCACACAGTGGAGCTTTTGTCACAGTGCAACATGAGAAGTTTGTAGATGTAAACCCGACAACAACTTCAAGAGACAAATGAAAAAGGGGGGAAAGCTGTGATTGGAAAAAGGTGATTAAATGCACGAGGAGGAAGGAAAAAGATGAAGACAAGCAGACACTAGATAACTCAGAGGGCAGCGGAGGACGTGCGAGCAATTAAAACTTGTGTGAACGTAAATCACAGCAAACGGAGCGAGAGACAATAATAGATTCCACTCAGGTAATGACTGCACACCCAAACCAGGAGCTTACTGAGTGGCAAAGATTTTAATCTCAGGAGGGGGCTCAGGCCTCATCCGTGTTTTAGGCAGCCGACTCGTTTCCCCAAACCCCCTCCTCCTCCTCTTGATCATCAAGTCCTTCCTCGCTGTGGATGCTGCTTTTCTCCTCCTCCTCAATAATGGGCCACAAATCGTCTGAGGTGTCCATCACTCCTGAGCCAGTGTCTGGTTGGGTGTGGCCGGAGCCTCGCCTGCTGACTGAGGACTTTCTCAATTTGACACTTTTCCTCTCATCCTCCACGTCACTGTTTTCTTCACTCTCTTGCTCTGACGTTTCATGACTTGAATATGAGAGTCTCAAAGTTTTGGGCCTTGAACTCGAATATCTAGAGCTTTTAGAGTCACTGCTGCCACGCCTGTGTTTATCTGAGTGTTTGGTGGAGTGGCTGCTCCAACTGTTTTTGCTACCAATCCCATTTCTACTTCTGGATTTATAACTTCTACCACCTGAACTTTTTCTGCTTGACTCTGTCTTCTCGTCTTTGTTCTCTGGCTCTGACTCTTTCTCTGAATCAGACAGCTCTTCCTCCTCATCCTGGCCCCCATCTTCCCTCTCCGTTCCCGATTCGGACTCGCTGATTTCTGTTTCCGCCGTAACCGATGATGTTTGGCTGCTTCGGTCAGAGAGACTGAATTCTGACAGAGACTCTCTGCTGCCGCTGCCCGTTTCTGAGTCATTTTGCTCGGTCACACTATCCCTGTTCTCCCATCTCCTCCCATCGTCTCTTCTGGAAGACACTGATGCAGAAACACTCATATCTCCTATGGAGTCGTACATCTTCCTACCGCCGCTCCACTGTTCATCACCCACACTGCCAGGTCCCTGAAGCCTTCTGGCTAAAGAGATAAGACCGAGGGACTCACCGAGCTTTTGTTTCCCTGGTGGGCGTTTACTTGTTTCAGCGGTCATTTGGAAATAACTTCCATCGATGACCAAGCTGCCACCCGAGCTGAATGACTGGACAGAGGACAAAAAGCCAGGGAGCTGTCCCCTATGCTCTGGCCTGCTGCCTCTTCCTTCTACGGCTGCATTTCTCATCCTATTGTTAGTCATGCTGCCTCTGTTGTCTCTTAACCGAATTTCCAATTCTCTGCTCCCTTCTCGTTCCCCCCTTCTTTCTGTAGCTTCATCTCGTCCGCCCTTTTTGTTTTCCATCTTCCCCGCCTCCCCTTTCCCCAACCCCACGTCAGCTTCTCGTCCTGGAAGCCTGCCCCCTTCCTCCTCCATCGGTTTGACTCTGGCTTTGTTCCATGGCGGGTGGATGGCGGGAGGCTGTGTGGATGTTTTACTTGCTGGGGAAAGCAGCGTGGTCATTCTCATTGCAGCTTTTAACTTGGCAGCTGCACCGGAGCCTTTGACTTTACTTGTAGCACCTTCTTGTTTTTGGTCACCACCAGCTCTTGGGGGTCCCAAGGTCTTCACTGGCGGTGGAACAGGTGGAGGGTGGGGCTGCTGGTGATCTAATCTGTTTCCTTGAAACTGTCTTCTCACCTGTTGTCATGATAATACATGTAGGAAGTTTAATTTTGAAAAGAATTACTGTCAGGATTGTTGGAGCATTTAAACACACATGAATAACAAAATAAAAAATAACACACAAGCAGTGTCTAAAGGAACAAAGATACATAAGAACATCCTGCATCAAACCATAAGAATATCTTTTAAAGCAGCCTGAGATTGAAATCAATGTTTTATAAAATCTTTCGTTCAGTATTGAAATTGGAAACACTAATAAACTGTGAAACACAATTTCCAGAACAAAGCTAGCAAGAGGGTGTTGAATTAATCTATTTTATCACAATGCTGTGAAAATTTCACTCGCTCTCACAACACTGTAATATGAACCTTCTTAAGTCTATTGGTTTCACTTTCCTTTTACTTTCAATTAGACAGCTGAACAGTGAAGTTTTCCCACTGGCTGTAGCTCCTGAGCTCTTCGATAACTAAAGCTGGACGTAGACGGTTATTACTACAACTTTTCATCCCTTTTTTATCCCATCAACCTGTCTTCATTTATTAATTTGCATTCATTCCTGCATTTCAGGCTCATAATCCATTCTAAAAAGTTGGTATCTGAGTAATTTAAGGCAAGAACTGAAGTAAAAAAACAACATTTCAAACAGGTGAGTGTTATAAGAGTTGGTGCAAAAGTGCTTTCCACAAAAGATTTAGTCGGAGGGGCAACAATGGGAAGAAAAGCTCCATTTTATCAAGAAATGCATGTGAAAACCCAATGAAAAGTTCTAAAGCAATGTTCTTTGAAGAAAACTTTGAAAAGATTTGCAAATTTTTGTCCTACTGTGCATAATGGAAAGTATTAAAGACATTTGAAGAAAGTTTTGTGCGTGAAAAAACAAAATCACAAATTTAAGTGGGATCATCAAGAACCATCGTACCTTAATAACAAAGGATTACCTCGAGTAACTTTTGAAAATCATTACAACACAGTGGTAAGTTTACAAATGGATCTTAAAACTTTACTGTACAAAAGAAACTGTGGTAACTTTTAACAGAAGTGGTGTTGATTTGTTTATGCTTGTAGGAATATAGGGTAGACCAACACACTGTGTGAACATGGTTGGGGTCAGACAAATCAGTATTCCTGACCATATTTGGGGGAAAATGTAAGAGAGAGGGGAAAAAAAACAGAACACCCTCACTGATGAGACTATAATTCAAACTGTGAGATGGTGTGAGGTTGTAGGTGGTAACAGTGCTCATAGCTGAGCCCATTTCTCTGATGACAGCATAATTAGAGAAGTACATTGAGATTTTATAACAGTTACAGTTTTTAGGAAGATATCTTATTAGGTATGGCCATGCAATTTTTAAGAAGACATTGCAAAGAAGATAGTATGTGCAGAGGACTGGGTCTTGACCTATACCCCTAAAGAGAATGTAAGGAGACTACCCTCACCCCAACATATAAAATTTCTAATTTTCCATTAATGTGAGCCCAAAAACACATATATATACTGAGAGAAGAACACCATCTTCACAAAATGATAAAAGCTTCATCATCTCACCCTTTTTAAAACGCGTTGGAGACCTGAAGTGCAGAAATGGATGAATTTTAGGCTAACAACACAAAACATGAAACATTTGGCTTTTTTATTCATTTGCTTCAATTTTTAATGAGTCAGAGTTATATAAAAACTACACTAGAAACTCTAAGAAAGTTTAAGTTACATTTGTGTAGTTTAGTAAATAATAGATCATTGGTTTTGTTTTATTTGTAAAATCAACATTTTTCTGTTCGCAGCTGAAATGGGTCTGATTGAATTTGAAAATGCACCCATCCTAATGTTTTTAAAAACCTGGTTAATTGTTCTCTTATTTGCTAAGTTTTATTTTTAAACGATAACCAGTTTTCATGTCTTTGTGAAGGTTCAAATATACAGATAAATTGCATTCATTGTTGCACACTGACCACATCTGGTTTAGTTATATTCAAAGCTTTCTTGGTTTACCTCTCCATCCGACTCCTGTGGGCTATAGTAGTAGCTGCCATCGTCGTCCACCACAACCTCTCCATACTCATCGTAAAGGCCGGAGGGGGAGATCAGCTTCCTGCGGCTGCCATACTGAGGCAGCTCATACCTGAACGCACAGAGAGGGAGGCAGGAAACGACAGACGACATTACAGCACAGCAAAAACAAATAAGACACAGTGCAGAATTATTTAATGGTTATAAGCTTCGTGAAATGAGTAGAACTTTGTTAGAAGCAAATGGAAGGTGTGTTATTGTGCAAGGCAGGAGCAAAAGCCGCTTACTAACCAAACTTTGAGCTTCCTTATCCACAGTCCCTTATCCAAGCAGCAACACACAGTGCAACACTGTGGCTCAGTCCAATGATAAGCAGTCTCTAATGACTTGCCTAAACAAAGCTGCCTTAATCACAAAAGGAGCACTTTGTTGCCGGGAGACATTTTGTTTGCTGAAAACTAAGAAATCGATTTTCCTCCCTTTTGTCTCTCTTTGTTGTCTGTTGCTGGAGCCCTGCTCGACTTCACCGGCCAAGAAAACTGTTCTGTATCACAACTTGGGCTCCGTGCCCTGCAGACTGCAACTCAGACAACCAGTGGATCTGTCTCTCTCTCTCTCTCTCTCTCTCTCTCTCTCTCTCTCACACACACACACACACACACACACACACACACACACACCAGCGTATCTTCTTGAATGGTTTCCTGAAAACCATATGTGTGATTAACTTAACATATCTGCTCTGAGTCCATTCCCATAGTTGCGTGGAGAACTTGTGTAATTATTCTGCTTACAGTCAGTCTGTGGGAGAAGTTGCTTTGCTATTACATTAAGTAGCTAAGTAATAAACAAATGGAAGAAGAGACGAGGATGACAGATGGGTGCGGGCAAGAAACAAGGAAGGTAAAGAAAAGGCACAAAACAAGAAGAAAGAACGAATGAAAAATGGAGGAGTTGGAGCAGAAACACTGGGTAATAAATAAATGTCACATTCATGAACCATACAGTATGACCTCTGCAAGCTAATGTAGTGAGTCTTAACCCTTCACTAATCCCTGATTATGGAAGTTCAGTTATTAACCTGCAGACTCCAACTAAAGTGCTGCCACATTAAAAAAATCTGTACACTTCAGTGACCCATGTTCTTTCTTAAAAGTCATCTTCTTTACATTTTTTTGGACCTTTTCTTGCCGTAACTCTTCACCTTTTCTTTTTCACTTTACCCCGCACCCCTTCATGTCACCACTAGAGGACAGTAATAAACTGAGAATTGCCTCATGAATGTCAAAGGAACAAACATTTCTAAAGGATGCCTTGATAGTCTTGAGATTTCATTGTACCCTAAAACAGATTTAAGACACCTTGTGCCAATGCAGTAAAAGCAGCCCAGAACAGAACCGAGCCTCCTCCATGTTTCACTGTAGGTACAAGATTCTTTTCTTTGTATGCTTCATTTTTGGGACTATGAACATACAGCTGATGGGACTTGTTGTCAAAAAGTTTCTATTTTTTTCTCATCAGTCAAAAGGACATTCTCCCAGACGTTTTGTGGCTAAAAAAGTTTAATGTAAGAGCTATAGCCTGTTGGTTGAATTCTAAGTAGTCAAGATTGTTATTTTTCTTAGAAACTGCTCCATCTACAGAATGTCTTGTTAAATGTGAAGTTGGAAGGAGGAGACAGTTAGTTGTTGTCAAAAATGAAATTGCAAATGCAATATTTAACAATGTTAATGCAACTGCAGCCTTAAACAAGGGGTAACAATTTAATAAAAACAGTTGAATGTGCTTGTAGATGTGAATAAATCATGGGACAGTTTAATCTTTTCCTGTTTCCATGCTAAGGTAACTAGCTGATGGCTGTATCTTCAAACACACAACTGTTAACTTTCATCATGCAAATAAGCACATTTCCAATAAATGAAGTATTAGTGGTTAGCATTGGGGAATTATTTGCAGAAATGCAATGTCATAAAACAACTAAAGCAAAGTCAAGCAAAATGAAAAACTTGTGTTTTTGTTGAAACTTAAAATAGCTTGTTATTTGTGTAGAAAATGCAAGAGTGCTTCCTCAGATTGCTATGTTGCACGAACATATTACATCATTCTAAAATAAACTTGTTGTGTTTCATTTGTACTCAGTTGAAGTTGGATTTTCAAAGTTTCGAGTCGGAAAAAAAAAAAAGAACTAAAATTCACTTCAGGTCAATACTGGCTCGAAAAATCTGCCCTAACCTCAAAATCCAATATACCTGACTTGCACAGGAAAAGTAGTCTTTCTTTCCATTTTTGTTAGTTTGTGGCTAAATTATCCAGTCACACACACAGAGTACTATTCAGTCACTGTTACTGAACATGTTGGTACAGCATTTGAATGCACAGAAGCAGAGAAATCCAGTTTTCGGCTCGTACTGGTACTGGTAGTTAGCTTGGTCACTGAGCACAACAATTTACAAATTCTACTGGCTTTTTGCCTTGCAAGCAGAATGTGGATAAGTTGGATTTCAAGTCATTTCCAGATCCCAGCTCTGAATTCTGAAGTGCTGTAAATGGAAAGTAGCCTGTTGATTTCAGTTGGCTGGAATCTGCAGGTTCACCTCTAGATGCCACTAAAACCTTTACTTAGCACTTTAGACGTATAACAGCTTGGTTCTTACTAGATTTGCGAGCCGCTTTGTGTACTTACTCACACAGACTCTGGTGGTAGAATGTTTGCTTGTCTTTTTAAAGAGAACAAAATAAAACTCTTAAAAATGCTTTACCTCTTTAAAGGTTCTGCAGAGGCTTCTGTGTAACAAACTTGTTGAAAGTCATATTACGTTTAGTTTGGGTTGACATGCTACGTGCATTTGCAGTCTTCCTCTCTGATTATTCCTGCCTCTTATTGGAAAATAAAAACTGCATTCTAATTGCAGAAATCTTACAAGATTTCAACTGTCAACTGGTACCAAGTGTCAACATAACATTGATTTGCTTGGTTATTTTGTTATATATATATATACACAAAAGGAACCATGCATTCAGATAGTTTTTTTTCCCTCCAGAGAATATGTGCAGCACATGCTACCTGCACCTTTCATTCAGTGCAACAGATAAACTAATGAGATGTCATTCTCACAGAGTCTGATTTCCTGATCATGTACGAATACAGAGTCAGACATGAGTTTGTGGATGTTGCTCTAAGCCACCAGCATCTGGCCCATTGTCTGCTTCTACGGCTGGCTGCCTGATTAGCTGCAGCAGCGCTGCAAATCTAGGCGGAGAGAATTAGCTCTTTGTGTGTGTGTGAGAGAGAAAGAGTGTGTGTGTGTGTGAGAGAGACAGAGAGACAGAGAGAGAGAGAGCATTTGTGTGAAAGAAGCAGCAAGGAAGTGTTTCTGAGTGATTGTATGAGTGAATTTACGTGTTTGCCACAGGGGAGGTTATATGTGTGAATGTCGTTGACAGTGTAAGTGTAAGTGTGTGTCTGTGGTGTTGGTTTGGGTGTATCAAATCAAGTTCCTGGGAGTCTGAAGCTAAAAATTACAAAAATTACACAAAGCTTCACAGATGGCAGGCAGTCTGCAGAATAATACACACATTTTGAAGGGCTTCATTGACAAACACTTTCATCAAATCTGTGATTAAGTTAATGCATGTTTTATACAATATTCTGGTTTCCCTTTAATATCCAAGAACCTGAAGATCACGCACACCCTCAGAAATCCATTTAGTTCCTGCAGCCCAGAACTGTGGTGAGGCTTTCAGGAGGTGGGCAGCAGGTGTCAACGTTTCACCTCAGGCCACGCTGTGTGGCTGATTTGATCAGCTTCATGTCAGAGACATGAGACTCAGCTGCACCGAGAGCCCACACTGAAGATCGGACTCTTATCTGTCATCCTCATGGGGGTCAAAGGTCAAACATTGTGGAGGTGACCTGTATTCACGTTTTTTAAAGTATCATCTCTGCTGCGAATCACTATTCATTCTTTTAGTCTAGAGGTAACTACAGGTTAACAGTAAAGATTAAAATCAATTCTTGCTTGTGTCAAATCAGCATCTTCTGCTGTAGCCACTGACCTGTTTTGCAATTTTAATGAGTAAATGTGTTCCGTCCTTCATGATTCACTTTTCTACCACAAACAACTTACTTCTGCTCTCACCTTCACAAATGGAAAAAACAAACAAACAAAGAACATTCTGAGCTTCAATTACTACTACTAACTACTTCCTTTAGATTCTTTTTGTTACATATTGCTATGAAGTGCATTTTATAGCAGTAATTGCTTCAAAAGGTTAGAAACATAGCAACAGGTTACCATTTCATGGTAAATAAATGCACCAGGAGTGGTTATTTAATGGTTACTGATCCACGCTTTAGCTAATCCTGTGAGGATTTGGATTTTTTTTGTTTCTGTTTTGGTTTTCTTTATGTTTTCTCTGTGGGTTTTTATTTGTGCTTTCAGTTTGGGTTTTTCCTGTTTGTGTTCCTGCTCAGTATTCACTCCTCCTCTGTCACTCTTTTGCCCTTCTTGCCACGCCCATCTCCACCTGTCCGTAATCATTTCCACTCACCTGTTTCCACTTCCCTCGTTACCCTCAGCACTCAAATGCCCGGTCATTTCTCCCACTAGTCGTTGGATCATTGTTTGTTGTTTGCCTTCGCTCCCCGTGTTTCCTTGTTGCCTTACCTTGTTATGTATTTGAATTTTTGTTAAGTTTTAGTTGCTGCCACGTCAGCTTTTGTTTTGCTTATTTTTCGTTATTTATTAAATTAGTTTTTACTTTCTGTATGAGTCTGCGTTCTGGGTTCGCCTCTGCCTCCACCGCTCCTGACAAATCCAATATATACAGATGAGCAAAAACAATACAACAACACTCTAATGAGCCCTGGGTTTTCTATAAACAGAAGAAACATGGACTTGAAATTATCTTCGAGGGTGATGTTCTACACTAAGAGCAGATTCTTCAGGTCCCATAAGCTGTTGGGTTTGACCTACGGGCGCTTTTCAAAACTTTTCGGCTCCCAGTTTCTTCCACGTTCAACAAGTTGACTACAAAACATTTGATTTTTACCAATTCAGACCTCCAGGAAGCTGGTAAAACTTTTTTTTTTTTGCCAATATTTAGTGGGTGATTCTGGTTGTAAATCAATATATCTGAAAACGAGATACGTGGCAGAGTCAGTTCATATGGGTTTGTGCAAAAGTTTAGTAAACATTTTAGGTTTGGACTTTACAAAGTTTTGGTCAAACATCATCTTATTGGTTCAGTTTGTTTGTTTTTCTCACATTTTGGTTTTCGTCTCTCATTCAGATGCTGTTAATTAATTTGATTCTTATCCATTTCTGATTCTTTGATGTGTAGCAGGTTTATACAGGTTTAAAGAGCTTCGGTCCCTCATGTCTGATTAAAACTCTTAAACATTAAAACTCATGTAGATTAGGATTCACATTTCTTGTTGTTAAACTCGATCTAATTGAGTTCCCTTTGGCAATATCACTGCATTTTTGCATTACTTAGAAAACTCATTTACTTCTAACTGTTCTAAATGTAGTACATGTTCAAGGCTTTATGCTTAAAATCACTACATTTATTATTTGTTATTTATTATTATTTGAAACTTGAGATTTGAATAACAATGTATAAACACAAGATATGTACAAAAGTGATTTTTGTATGAGCAAAGGTATACCAACCCGTGGTTGTAGTTGTAATAATCCTGTGTGTAGTAATCCTGACCAGGATCGATGCCCGATTCCATCGATAACTCCTGTCGATATGAAAAAACATGATTAGCAACATGACACAAACTGAACACAGACAGACGGACATTCGTTTGGACAACTGAAACTGAAAGGGGAAGTGAAGATATTCAGAAAAGAGAGAAACTGAATACCTCAGGCCTGAGCAGAGAGGGCCGGAGAAGTTGTTGAGTCTTCCAAGAGGAAAGAAAAGCAGTGAAGAGAAAGGGAAAAAGCTTCAGAATTTTTTTTTTATTTTTTTATTTTTTATTTTTATTTTTTTATTTTATTTTATTTTTTTATGAGTGAAGTTTGTTAGCAAAACAAAAGGTTTGTGCACTCCTGCTTCAAATTACTGTTACATAAAGGATCGTGTAATCTACTAAAAGGCACAAAAATAACACAAAAACCTAAAATTTAATCAAGTAGGATGTTTTATTATTTTTTTTATGGTTTCACAATCACATGAGAGTAAAAGAACCTACTCCTACCCCCAAACACACACCACCCTCACCCTTTTATTACATCTTTGCCTGTAATCAATCTTTGTAGCAGCTTTCAGTTCTTGTTTGAAGGATTGTCATTCATGGCTCCTGAAAAAGGCTCACTTTTTGTGATTTTTGAACCAGTCTTTTCTGCACTTCTCTTCTGAGTTCTATCTTCACGTTATCAGATACGTTTTGTCCTGTGAGGGTTGGGCCAAAAACCTAAACTTGCATCTCCTAAGGTAGTCCAGAGTGGATTTAAAGGTGTAGGTAAATGTTGGCTTCAGGACAAATATAAGGTCTTCCTTTGATTTTTATTCTATTTGTTTAACTGTACATTAGAACTGTATATTACTCCAATTTGTTAAATCTTCTGAAGGTATTTTCAGTCAAAGAAGGGGTGTGTCTTGCTTCATTAACAACCATACACTTTAAATAAATAATTTGATCTCAACTTAGAATTTTTTTTTTTGCGCTCCTTCTTTATTCCCAGACAAATTTAACACAAAAAAAAATCTCATGCTGCTTAAGATACAGAAAAAAATAATTTACTTTAAACTTTATATTTTGGGTAATCACTTGATTTTTCTATGTTTCCATCTTTAATTTTAACCAGGGAGGCCATAACCTTGACACGCTAAAATGTGTTCAATTAGCCAAATGCAAAAGTAAAGCCTTTACTTTTAAATCTAAAAAAAAGAAGAAAAATCACTTTATAAATCAGTTTCAACTAAGATTAAATATAAGATGCTTAACAAAAATTGAATATGCATGCAGACATAAAACATGCAACTTCTTTAAAACTTCATGAAAAACAAAAAACAGGAAACATCTAAACATTAAAAGACATAAAAGACAATAAGATGATAAACAATTACAGCAAGTATAAAATGAAAAACATGTACCTCATGTTGTCCATATCCTCGCCTAGAAGATTGAGAGAAAGAGAAAAAATGTTAAACACATATTACTAAGAAAAGAAGTCATTAAGTATAAAACATTTATTTAGCTTTAGATAAGTCTTAAAGCAGATGTGACTGGTTCATACATAAAGATCTGTTATATTGTCTGCGTGACACGCTCTTCTTTGAACATGTGCATCCTCTAAACCTCATCCATCCATCCATCCATCCATCCATCCATCCATCCATCTTCTTCCTCTTATCCGGGGTCGGGTCGCGGGGGCAGCAGCCTAAGCAGGGAGACCCAGACTTCCCTCTCCCCAGCCACTTGGGCCAGCTCC
>NC_051446.1:16712120-16713412 GCF_001649575.2 Kryptolebias marmoratus | reverse complement strand
AATTCTGTCCATAAACGTTATGAACAGAATCGGTGACAAAGGGCAACCTTGGCGGAGTCCAACTCTCACCGGAAACGAGTCCGACTTACTGCCGGCAATGCGGACCAAGCTCTGACACCGGTCATAAAGGTCTCTAAACCTGCACCTTCCAACTCTGGCATGCTAATTAGAAATTAGAAAGTGTTTTTTTCTTGTTGTTTGTTTTTCATTTACAGGGGTACAGACTTAGTGAGGGAGATAACACATTAATGACTGGATGTAACGAGTAGGTAACTTCCAAAAAGTCATTGGCAAATTAATAAAATCAAAGCAAGATTTCTGGAAATAGCACTAAATATAATCTAAAGAACAACATTACTCTCAGTTCTATTGATAGCAATGTTCTGGGGTCATTTGTATAGTTCAAATCCTATTATTTTTCTCTTTTACAGTCGAATTATAGAAACAGGTAAACATTTAGGGGAAAAAAAGAGCCTGTTTGGCCTTAAGAAAAAGGAAAAGATTTAGGGGAAATTTATGTTTTATGCGTTCTGTCAGCTGTAAGACCTGTGAAAATTATAGTATGTCACCAGTCCTCCAGTCTCCAGCTCCCTCTGTGACCAACCTCTAGAGTCCAAAAAAATTGTAAAAACAGATTGAACATGCTGAGAGCCACTGGACCAATCTTTCATTCAGAAAAAGAACCCTGAAGTAGACACCAGAACCACACGGACGCACATTCACACATGTAGAATGAGTAAAACAGCAGGAAAGTTAGAGGCCATATTTACAGTCCTGCTCAACATTATTGGCACCTCTTCATGATTTGCATAGCTGAGTGAATATCTTCAGAAATAAATGGAAATGTTCAAAACTTATATCAGCAGAATCTTTCAATTTCAGGTCCAAAGTAATTTAACAAAGACAATTACCTTTTCAACTTAAATATTTTAATTCCAAAGGACAAAACAGAAAACCAGCATGTGCACTAATATTGACACCCCTCTTTAATATTTGGTTGCACAGCCTTTGGCAGCAATGACGGCCTCCAAACGTTTCTTATATTCATCTATAAGCTTCTTGCACTTCTCGGGTGGCATTTTCTCCCACACTTCTTTTGCAATATGCTCAAGCTCTTGTACATTTGCAGGGTTCCTTTCGCCAATGGCAGATTTCAGCTCCACCCAAAGATTTTCAATTGGATTGAGATCAGGACTCATTGCTGGCCATTTTAAAACAGTCCATTTTTTCCCTTTCAACCAGGCCTGTGTGCTTTGGGTCGTTGTCTTGCTGGAGGACCCAGGATCTTCGCC
>NC_051446.1:16666666-16711138 GCF_001649575.2 Kryptolebias marmoratus | reverse complement strand
AAATGTTTTTGATCATTTGCTGTTTTGCATCAAGCACAAGCTATCAGCAATAAAATGTTGTTTCACTTGATGAATTTCCTTCAGTAAATATTCCATTATATGTACTTAAACTTCATGGGTGCCAATAATGGTGAGCAGGACTGTACTTACCAGCCACTTTATCAGGTACACCTTGCTAGTTCCAGGTCAAACCCCCTTTTGTCATCAGAACTGTTCTAATTTTTGTGGCACAGATTTAACAAGGTGTTGGACCAGGCATTATTTTGGTGTGAATTGTAGCCTCAGTTTCTTGTTCTTAGCTGACAGGAATGGCACCTGGTGAGGTCTTCTGCTGCTGCAGTCCAACTGCTTCGAGATTTGAAGTGCTGTGCCTTCAGACGGGGTTTTCTGCAAGCCTTGGTTGTAACGAGTATTTATTTGAGCTACTGTTGCTTTCCCATCATCTCAAACCATTCTGCCACTTCTCCTCTGACCTCTGACATCAATAAGACATTATTGTCCACAAAACTGCTACTCTGGATATTTACTCAGATCAGCACGGCACACACAACCATGCCGTGGCCAAAGTCACTTAAATCCTCTTTCTTCCTCATTCTGATGATCGGTTTGAACTTCAGCAACCCGTCTTCCCCACATCTGGATGCCTTAGTTACCATGTTAACAAGCAATTGAACAGGTGTACCTAATAAAGTGGCTGGTGAGTTTACACAACCATGTTTAGAAGGTGGTCCAAAATGGAATGAAGGAAACCAAGCACACCATAGCAAATAAAAGAGTCAGCAGCCAGTTAGCTCAAGAGGAAACAGCTAGCTTGATTTGATCTAAAGAAAGCTGCAAAATCATAAAATGCAGAACTACACATTTTATCTGATATATGATAAATAAAAGGTTTTATACCGTCTTGTCACACAGACTAACAGTTGCCTAAGACAGGCGAGCTCTTTCCCTGTGCCATCAGAGTTTGATCTGACAGGTAAAATTAATTTTTCTGTGTACAGTAAGGTCAAGAAATATTGGGAAACTGACACAGCCACTTGATCTCAACCAGACTGAGCTGCATTCAAGTTACTGAATGGCTTGCCAAATCACAGAAACTGTCTGTTCGATGGTTTTGATGTGCCATTTTCAGCTTGAATCAGATGCTAGCGTAACTGTCCTGATCTCTGATGACAAACCTTGTTTTATAACAAACAAGCTGCTTTTTAGGTTATCACTCTGAGATAATGAGATAAAAAGATTGAGGACATAATAGGTGATGAAAATAATGTAAGTGCGCCATCTCCCAGCTTCTGAACCAAAATGTGAAAAGATTTCAAAAGGTTTTCTGCCAACATTACATGTAGTTCAACAGATTTAAAGATTTAAATCAAACAAAGTCAATTGTACCACAGGAGAAAACAAAGCATTTATTTTTTTGTTGGCTTCCATCAATGTTTGTTTAGCCCCTGGCTTCGTTACAGCCATTTTTGTCTTTGCTAATATCAATTAGTTGTTGCAGCAATCTCAAAAACTAGTAGTTGTAGATGTACATCTAATGAATACTTCATGAAAGTTTCATTGAAGGAGGTCTAGTAGTTCATGAGTTATTTTGCTAAAAGACAGTTAACTTTAATAGCTGATAAAGTTTTAAAAACAGAGCTTGGGCGATCAGTTAGTATGATATAAGTTGGCGATCAGCCACAGCTACTACCACACCAACGTTTAGATCAAAATTAGTAGAAACTGAGTTTGAGCCACTTTTGTGTTTGCTGATGTTGATTAGATGCAGCATACATCTTAAATTGGTGTGACTCCAAAGGTTACACCAGTTGTAATAGTACATCCAATAATTACTTTTGGAGTATTTCATTAAATATAGTCATTGGTTCATGTCCCTGTCCCATTTGGTGGCAGACGGTAAAAATATGCAGTCGTATTCTAGTAAAATCCTGTAAAATCAGTTTGTTTTCACCTTACATTTTGAATGATATCTGATGGTTCTGATTTCTCAGTCTCTTCACAATGACAACAAATTCCTGTTTGTTTGGTTGTCCTTGGCTCAGATGGAGATTTAATTTTACAAACATGGCATTACATCATATAACTGCAGGGGGAGCTGAAGAGCAATAGGAGGCTAAATTTATTTTGAAGAGAAGAAGAAACAAAAACACATGTAGGCTTGTCAAAGTCAAACATTGAGTTGATTTAAGCACATACTGGATTAGTCACTCAGCAGCAAAAGTGACAATGTTTGAGCAACTTGATTTGTTTCTTTAGTGTAAAATTAGCACATTTTTATGTGAACAGACAATTGAAGACTAAAACATTAGATGAGACAATTAGATTTAGAATCAACTAAACTACTGAAAAAAGAAAAACAACTGGAAAATAACTAGTAGCCTTTTTGTCAATGTGTCTTAGCTATGGGATTCCAGAAAGTACTGTGGTGTGTAACAGAAGTAATGAGGTGGTAAAATGAAGACTTATTACAGAACAACAAATGCAGACTTTTAGAGGACACATTGGATTCTCCTTTCTCCTTGTTTGGATGCACACACACACACACACACGCACACGCACACGCACGCGCACGCGCACACGCACACACACACACACACACACACACACACACACACAAAGACAGACACTTTATTCAACTGCTTGAGCAATTCATTCATTTCCTTTCAGAAATTCAGATGAGAATTCAACTCTGCCTCTTTACACAAACGCGCACACACTCTAGGGAGAAACTGTAGCCTTTTGTTTGGTGTAAAAATACACCTTATGAAAGAGTGTGCAACAAAAACACAAGATTATCAGGTTAAAAAAGGCTTGATGGCTGGGCTATCGCTGATGGGACATGAGAGAGTCTGAGCGGACAGCTGAATGGGCGAATAAATGGAAGGCTGAGATGAATGGGATGATTTAGAGATGATATACATGTAAAAATGAAATGACAAAATGTGAATGTTTAAGTGTATAACCACACTGCCAAACACTTTAATGCTTGGCAGTGTGTGTAGGCTAATCTTTGTTTGTGTTTGTGTCAGTGTGTGAAGATAAGTCTATCTTTGCGCCCTTGTTGCTCTGTCAGACATTATGAGGTCCTCTTGAGACAAAAACACACACAGACATATCTAATCTCAACTGCACATGAACACACACATCTGACAAGACTGACTCTTTCGGCCCTCTCAACCTCATCTTGGAGTGTTTATTAGAAATAGGAGAGGAGAAATATTATTAGGTCTTAAAGAACAGACTATAACAACCCAGTAACAATGTCTCCTCCTCTACTTTCTACACATCTTATCACTCTGTAGTCTAACATACAGCTACTATAGCTCTGCACCTTTTCTTTCTGTCATTACTTCAGCTCTTTTCTTTTCCTCCCATTTGTTTCACGCTCTGTGCCTAGTTCAAACTTTAATAACTCACCACTTCTTTTTCTTTCATTATTTTATAACAGTTTTCATTATGGCTACATGTGAAGTAAATGCCAAACATGTGAAGTACATTTCCAAAACCTGGTAAACAAGGAAAAAACTAGCAAGATTAAAAAAAAACATCCCTGGTGCTATTTTATACAATGTCTTTAAATCTCTAATTATTCAGAACTTTCTATATAGACTGTACCTAACAGGAGACTTCAGAGGTTGAGATTTCTTACATATTACCAGGTGAAGCTGCTGGATAATTGGAAGATTCAGGAAATCCTAATCACTGAGGAATCCTGTATGAGGAGTGGCATAGCAGACTGCCTTGTGTGTCAAGAAACTATTCATTAAAATTAACCTTTTCCAGTGTTGCACTTTATTCCAGACTCATCTTAGCTGATTTCTTGTGGAAATAATGAATGTTTACAGTTGTATTATTTATAGTTTTTTTAAAGTTAAAAGTGGACAGAGTTTTCAAATGCAAGTTTGGTACACACTGAGGCCTGAATTCACTAACAAATTGCTTGGGTTTTGCGGGTACAAATTAGGATTTTGCACATCTGTCTCATCCTCAGAGCCCAAAGTACGCCTCAAGTTGCACTGTCAACTAATAGGTCTCTCTCTACTTTCTAGTACTTTTAAGTTTTTATGCATGCATTAAAAGGAAAAATGCCTGTATTTATGCAAATACTGACAGGGCGAAAAGTGCCTGATTCTCTAAAACCAATTGCAACACGTAGTTGGCGTCAAATTATCACAGTAACCTAAGAGGAGCAGGTGGTTACTGCATCTCAGGATAAAAACATGAGGAAGAGGAGCAATCTGTTGCACTTGTCATTAAAGGTGCAATTCATCCTTTGTTTCAGGGTTTGAGTCAGCACTGTTTCATCACAATTTGTTGAAAATAGGCATAAACTCCCTTTTTCTGTTTCTATTCAGAATACAAAACCTTATAAATACAGAATATTTCAACAAATAGTGCTTCAAACTTAACCCAAAGTAATCCTCAGGTTTGCATGAATGCAATTAGCACTCCAGTATTTGCTTTATAAATAAGATGCCGAGAGTGAGTATGCAGTGGGTGCAAATGATGCACAAAAAGAAAGCAAAAATCTGCCTCTGCTCATTTTTGGTGAATCTGGGCCTGATTTCAATGAACCACAAAAATAAAGTTAAATTAATAATTAAACAGTGGCTTAAACAGTATTTTACAAACCTACTAAACCCCACAATGACATTTTAGTGCTTTAAATTAACAATAAATCTGCCTTGCCTAACCTAACCAACTGGACGTGATGCCTAAACGTCAAGAGAAAGTAATGAATAAAATTCATTGCGAACTTGAGTCTCATACATTAAACAATTATAATTCTTTATTTTATTTATCCTATTCAATAGCTTCCTGATTTCTCATTGGCACAAGCCTTCTACAAAACATTTTCTTGTCTTGTACAAGTGTGTTTTTTTTTTTTGTTTGATTTAAAATAAATTTTGAAAACAATTCTGTTCCCAAAGATGTCATGTCTTACAAAATCACACAATCTGTCTGTGACAAAGAAGATATACTGTGTGTGTATGGTGTGTGTGTGTGTGTGTGTAATGAGATGCAACAGACGGAGGTTGAAAGCTAATCCTGACATAAAACATTTCCAGCCCAGTCATCTGAAACAGAAGTGCTGCAACCTGTTTAATGCTGCTGTGTATTTGTATGTGTGCTTGCATATTCACACTTCTATTCAGGCAGAAGTTCTTCTATGAATGTGTGATTCGATTTTTGTTTTGGGCGCTCAGAGCCCGTGATAAGAATCGCACCATGTCAACACAAAGTTTGTAGTTGAATCACGACTTTGTGTGGGAGAAAACACACCGTTAAACAATTGAGAAAAAAACGACTTCACTCCCTGCGTTATCAAATTACAGCAGAAAGGAGGCCAGTGGGATGTCTGATCTGACAGTGAGAAACCGCTTCTCATGTCAAAATTATGACCGTCACAGTGTGTTTTATTTGGCTGCACATCATGATCGGATACAATTACACTGACATGATCAAGAGTGCTCGTCTCGTGAAACGGATGTGACAGCATGGGCCTGAAATCCTCTGTGGAAAAAGTTGGTAATTGAATCTGCAGAAGTGGAAGCAACAATCATAAAACTTGATTCCATTTCACAAAAACTAACATTTTAGATGTCTACACCTAGAAATAGGCAGTTTTTCCTTCCACATAGAGTTTAATGCACATTAGTTTCAAAACTAGAGACATCTGATGGAATGATGGGTATGAGTGACAGGTAAAGTCATAGTAAGTAAAGTCTTTCACTTCTAAAGTTTGACAGAACATTCTAAAGAAAACCAAAACTATTTCTAATAGGTCATCAAAAATAAATAACAGTGCAATAAGACATAACTGGTTGTTCACTGAGGTTGCTTTGCAAAAAGAAACTCAAAATGAAGAAGCAGTGTTCAAAGGAACTTGCTCTGCCCCATTTTCAATAAGAATTTAAATTGTAAGTAGCAGCCAGGTGCTGGTAATCAAATGCAGTGTTTAAGTAATCATCAGCAAGTATGGGCAGACATTTTGGCAGATTGCTGACCTGGAGCATTCAGGTGTTGTTAAAGTTAATTAGTTTGTTAAACAACAAGAAAAAGACCAAAACGGTACAGCTTATTGTGAAGGACTGCCAAGAAAAAAAAAAAGTATCTTTTCTTCTTAAAGAATATTGCAGCATTGCTTCTGTCAGCAAAGTTGTAATGGAACAAACCAGGAGACTTCCTGTTCTTTGGAGAGATGCTTGAACTCAATGTTGGTTGATGATTTGAGCTTTTTTATTAGCCTCTATGCAAGAGCACCTTCTAGTCATTGAGTCATCTACACACTGCAGGCAAAAGTTGCCCATATCTCATATGTTTAAGACAGTCTAAATGCAACAAATCTGTTGTTTTTTTTTTAAATCCGACCCAGATCACTTTTATATGCAATACTAAATCAGAAACATATTCAAAGTTTAAAAAGTGACCTCAGTCTGGATGGTCACATCACATTTTATCAAACTTTTAAATCAATGAAGGAGGAATATGTGGATCAATCCAAATATTGACATTATCGATCAATTGTAAACACCAGAACAACCAACCATTGGCAGATCATTTTGTGCATTAAGACCTGCAGTGTGAGCATAGTGTTAAACTCCTCTGTATGCCAAGTACACCAGACTCAAGTGTGAGGCCATCTCAAGCATCAGTAAAAATACTGTGGCAGGACCTTTGAGTGAGATGTGCACAAATTATTACCCAGAAACCATAAAGAGTGTTGTGAAGAACACTGGACACAGTTTTCACAAATGTTTTCATCCACAAAATGTTGTCGTAACTATGCCAGGCCTGTAAGTGGTGCCGTAACGCTGCTATGAACATACAGAAGAAACAGAAAAAACAGAATACTCATTAAGCTGACACAACCACGGTAAACACATCGTAAAATAACAGAAAAAAAAAAAGAGGATGGCGAATACAAGAGCAGGAACTGAATCCTTTTTGTGGACCAACAACAAAATGGAACTTCTACTTTGTCTCACATTAACTATTATTGGTTGGGTGTCTGGTCGGTCCAAAAACCTGGACCTAATGGATGCTTTTCAGAAACTGTATCCAGCGAGGGATAGCTGGAGGGTAGGAAAGTACACAATATTAGGTAAGTTGTTAGAATATTGTAGCTAATCAGTGTACTCGCAAACACAGAGTAAGACCCTGAATTCATTTGCATTAATATGAAACAACTGGCTCTGCTGTGAAGGTTTTCACTCTGTAGACAGGATGCCTTCAAATAATAAAAACATCCACTAACTTATTTTACATACATCTTGTCATTTTACTACTTAATAAAGCTCTAATATTCCTCCCTTGTAGTTAATGAAACACAGTGGTCCCACACAGAATCAGAAGGGAGTGAACTACTGCATTAATAATGATCAGTATACTACACATAAAAGACAAAATGCATGTGACTATCAGTGCATCATTTTCTGGCAAATTCCCATCAGGTGGGTGAAAACAGCATGCATTTCTTTAGGTAACGCTGAGTTTTCCCTTTGCTTTTGCCCATAGCACTTCTGCTCCACCCTGGAGCTAGTTTAAAGGAATCCTAGAGCACAAGGCATTAATACACAACTCAAGGCCTCATCTGAGATACTGTAGCACTTCAGATTAAATTTGCCAAGAACTTGCTTGGAACTCATGATTACCGATTCGTACTTTATTTAAAGAGTTTTTCTTTTTCGTATGTGTCGTATAGATTTCATAGAAACTGTCCAAACAAGGCTTTTATTCTTGAAACCAAAAATTAATAAAACAATCTAGAAAATGTTTGTACAAATATATGATTATTAAGAATAATAAAAAAAAAATCACTACATGAAAGATTTCAACTTCCTTCCCCACTTTTTAAATTTAGCTTTTTGTGTTCATCTACTTGCATATTAAAATGTCTAAGAAGAAAAAAAAGGACAGTACCTAACCACCATGTATGCAAAGACATTGCATCCAGAGTTAAAGAAAAAAAGTAGAAATAAACTCACAGCAATAATACCTACAAGAGCTCACAGAAGACGGACTAACAAAACACTGAAAACATGAGGAACAAGACACTAAAAGCTGCTTATAAAAATAAAAACAGTAGAAACAAGAGAAACAATTTCCTTTAACTTATTAGGAGTATGAGAAAAAAAAGTCTGTGAAAGAAAAATGTGGAACAGAAATGAATGGAATAATACTTGAGCAAATAAAAACTGGGGTTAGCTAAGAGGGAAAGCCATAAATTAAATAAATCAATGTCTATTAAATCAGTTTCAGCAGATCTGAAGATTTTCCTTTCAGGACACATTAGCAAGACTTGTAAATTTTCCCACATCAGTAAACTTCTTTTTTCTTTTTTCCTTTAACCTCACAAAAGTTCAGAGTTGCAAAGTTGCTCTCAACAGCAACTTGAGCAGAAGAAATGACCCCGGCTGTAATTTGACTTGTTGCCGAGGTTTGGTTTATCAAAACATTTTAAGATTTATTCAAGTAAGTGAACATATTTTCCCACTAAAATGCTATTACAGTTGTTTTGACAAACTATTTCCTTCATTGGAATTGGCATAATATCTAAAACACTATTCTACAGTTTTTGTAGATGTTGTTCTTGGTATGGACCCCTACATATTTGGCTGGATCATCTTTTAGCATTTGTGCTTTTTTCTTTTTAGCACTTGTTCAATCCATTTTCTTCTTTTTAAAATGCTTTAAATCATAAGTGCTAACTACAAACAATGTTTTAAGCTGGACTGAGTGCCTATAACCTTTGACAGCAAAGACATGGTATATTTTTTAAAAAACTAATGTATTTAATTGCTGTACCTTTACCATACATATTCCACTTTTTTATTATTTTTAAGCTGAAATCATTTAAAGTGACTTGGCAATAGCTTTGTTTACAAATATAAAATTATTGAACCAAATTAAGTTTTTTCTTCAAGCTTAAAGCATTACCACACATGGTATCTTTGCGATTGACATGTGGCAGTGATATTATTATACAGCAGCTTTGTCACACCAGAAACACTGGCGCAAAAGGTTTCCACGAAACAAAAACACAAAGGATTTTTGTCCAGCAAAGTTCAGTACACGTTGGCAGATTCAAATGTACTCCCTTGTGGAATACTTCCTTACACTTTTACATATACATTTAACTTGTTTAGATGTTCATTTCAGTGCAAATGTAATCAGCTTCCCATTACAGGAAGTGTCAATCACCACCTGTATGACTCGTAGAATTTCAGCGAGAAAAACACTTTCTGAAGCCGACTGTCAGTTTGTTGGTGACAGGTATGTAATTTACTTGCCATAAATGTGAAATGTTAATCAGAGTATTTAAACTAGACTTAACCAGGACTTAACATTTTCAGTCATCTGCAAGTTTTCCCCTTTACTCCTTTTGCTCAGATCAGGTTCCATCAACTGAGAGAACTGAGTTCACTCTGGGTTCTTGTTCTTGTGTCTCATGTCTCACTGGGGATGACACAGGTGTCAGTTTGTTTTAGATACTTTTGTTGATAGTGTAACACCTCCACAGTAAACTGAATGTTGATGGAAAAGAAGTGTTCCTTTACAGATTTACAGAAAACAAAGGCTAGAGCATTGTAGACTGAGAGGGGAATCTTTTCTCCAGCTCTTCCACAATGGAGTTCATGTTTGGACTTTGAATCTGTTGAGATGTAGGACACTCTCCTTCCCTTCCTCCTGCTCCTTCTTCTCCTGTTCCTACTTCTCCTCCAACTGCCAGTACATCTAATGAGTCGAGAGAATCCAGGGAATCCATGGAAGCCCGGCTCTTCATGACCTTTTTGAGCGGAATCTGTTTCTGATCGATCTGGCTGAACATGTTGGCCACAGACTTCTCAATGTCTGCTATGTTTTGGATGTTCTTTAAGATTCCTTTCAGCTCTTTACGGGGCGGCTCTGGTTCCGCAGGGATGGGAGGTGGCGATGGCCGAAGGGACACGGGCCTCAGAGTGGGAGCCTCTGAGAAAGATGGGAGGACAAATGTGGATGGACGTGGGAGCGATGGTGACGTTGGAGGAGGAAGAGGTGGAGGCGGTGGGGGCGGGGGATGTGGTGGAGGAGGAGCTGATTGAGATAAAGATGTAGAGGCGGGAGGAGGGGAAGGAGGCCGATGTGGAGGAGGAGATGAAGGAGGAAGTGGAGCAGAGGTGAGAGGCTGTGGCGGCGGTGGTGGTGGTGTTGTAGGTGGGTCAGGGATAACCTCTAAATGGACCTGAAGTCTGTCCTCAATTATGTGATTTCCTGTTAAATTAGCTCCAAAGCGTCGCAGTACAGGAGGAGTTGGCTTGTGGCTCGGAGGGGGGGTGCCTCCGTCACTGAGAGTCACGATGATACTCGGGGGACCTTCTGCAGTTAAAGCAGTAGGAGCTTTGTGGGTGGGACTTTGCTTGTGATGCTGAGGAGTCTCTGGGAAAACAGACAGTAGAATATCTGATGACAACGAACCTCTGGAATCTCTGCTTTGCCGTTGCCTCATTTCCTGGAGCGCCTGTTGCTCAAACTGTCTGGCCTGTTCTTTCACCGTCAGCTTTGGTTCTAGACTCGGGCTTCCCGTCAAGTCCGAATCCAGTCCGTGGTCAAAACCCGAATCCAGACCAGCATCCTTACTTTCCTTGAATTCTGCTTTCAGGAGTTCCAGCTCCCACTGCACAGGATCCATCACCACTTGCCGCCTTAAAGCATCAAACATTTGTCTTCGATGAAGTCTTGACGGGAGAGTCCAGCTGTGTCCACTGCCTGATCCCCATCCACCATCACTGCCGCTGTACCCTCCAAACCCCAGATCACATCCAGGCGAGCTGAGCCTCAACCAGGCCTCTTGCAGGGCTTTTCTGGATGGGGAGAAATTCCCAAGAAGGTCTCTCCTTCTCTGACTTTTTCCATGAGTCTCTGGACTACTCAAAGTCCCGTCCTCATGGTAGATGGGATTTATGGTAGTTCGAGGGTTTTCATCAGACAGAAAGGTAATGTTGGACTCAGACTTGGGGAGGTTGTTCAGCACCCCTCCGTTTGCGATGCACTGACGATGAGCAGCGATGGCTCGTGTAGCAAAATCTGAGATCAGACGTTGGCGGTCACTTTCATCCAAACTGGCAGATTTGCTACCACCACCATTGTTTGGCCGGCTGATGGATGGATGGATGCATGAGGTAAAAATGAGACAAAAAATGAAAATGAAGACAGAAATATTTGCAAACAAGGTAGGGGCACATAAATGAAGAGGAAAGATGCAACTCTATGAAATCAGAGCTAGTGGAAATAGAAGCTGGAGATAAAAACTGAATATTTTTCTTTTAAAGAGTTGCAATACAAATGATAAAATGGAATAATGTACAAAGAATAGATCAGAAAATGAACTGTGTTCAAGCTGTGATTTGATAAATGTACTGAAAACATAGTTCACATTAAGGGTTGAGTGAGAAAAAGAATCTCAAGAAGTTTTGTTTCTGTGCTGTTTTTACCAGAAAAAAATAAGTTGGAGCGCTGAAAACAGGCTGAAAACACAAAGACACATAATGCAAATTGTATTCAACAACACTATTGTAGTACAGCTATATATAAACCTACATCTGCTAGGGAGGGACACACAACTGAGCGTCATGTAAAGAGTATGCAGATTTTCCTCAAACAAAAGACATTATGTTATGTTGTTAGTGATTGCAAAAAAATCTGCACACACTTGTTATTCCATGACACATGACTGGCTACTTTTATGCTTCTAACAAAATGTATGTTACAGAATTCAAAAAGCACAACTTTCTCACGTCTATCAATTTTCCGTGCACACAAAATCATTTTACAGCAAGAATCTTGCCTAATGCTAGTCACAAAAGGGAAGCGATTTTCATTTTCCTACTCACTTTGGTCTGTAAGCCAGAGATGAAGATTTGAAGAATAAATAAGAAAGGAGAAAAGAGATGGGGGGAAAAAATAACAATAAAAAATGATTAGAGAATAAAAATACTGTTAAGATGAAGAGGATAAAACAAGAAAAGAGCTCAAGTAACTTCAGTAATATGCCAGGAGGTAGCCAGAAAAAGTCCTGGAAGATATTTGTTAATTTAATTATCATTACAAAGCACTGCCAACACTTCTGTTAAAACACTTAGTAGCTGAAAATGGAAACCACCTAGATATTTTCTGTTTAGTTATACAATTGGACTGCTAATTGTCAACAGGCAACACAGAGATTTAGCTTTTAATTTAATTCAAAACCTTACAATCAAAGTAATGAGTTATTTTATATGGACATAGCTGGAGTCACTCTGAATAGGAATTAAGTATCTACAATCTTTCTTAATAATGGGAATACTGTTGTGAAATAATTGATAATCATAAAGTGCAAAACAACAACAACAAAAAAGCTATCAAACTGGATCCACATGTTCTTTTTGTCCCTTTACAGCACCCATACGGCACTTATACCATAGTACATAATATCTGCAAGCAGCTAAAGTTAAGCCACAAAGGAATGACGGCTCACTTAACTGCTTCTGAATGTGAGCAGAACAGAGGCAATGGATAGCACTAGCAAGAAGAAGACGAAGACCCAGAAAAGGGTGTGTGAGGCAATGGCTAGATGCTGACAGATAACTACAACTAGAACATGGAACATGGACAAGATGATGCTAGTGAATCCCACAGATACTCTGCAGCTACATCATACATAGGAACAAAATAATAAAATAAAAACCATATGGCGGTTACAACGTAGCACACACCACGTTTTATGCTGTAACTTTCCTACCATTCAACTCAACACGTCCACGTAGCTCAATCGTTGAGCGCCACAGGACTTGACTTTTTAGAAAATTATCTTCATTTTTCCACCTTTTGACCCACATTCAAAAAGAATTTCAAAGTATGCCAACATTCATAGCAAAATACAAGACAAAAAAATGACCGTAGCCGAAGTCATGAATACGGAGAATAATAAAATGCTCAAACTTTAAGCAGCATTATACCTTAATACAATATAACTAATTCACTCTAGAAATACTGCTATTATCAATGTGACTTTTGGTGTTAAATCGGAAAACGTGCTTTATTCAAAGTGCTGTCGATGAGAAAACCCCCACACTTTTTAAAAAATGTGGAATTAAAAACAGATATTAAAACCTAAACCTGCTCAGAGAGCAGCTAAAGATGATGAAAAACAAAGCCTTGAAGCCAGTGTTAGAGTACTATGAAAATGGACTAAAAATTGGATCTTGAATGTGTAAATTTTTGCAGTTTGCCAGGTTTTAAAGATTTTAAGAGTTTAGCCCCTCCAAAATGGCAATGATACATAATAGACAAGAATTTTACAAGAATCCCTAAACTCACATATGGTAAAACACCTCCCACAACAATTAAACAAGCTTTGCAGCTTATCAATAGAATTAATTATTGCCCAGGGTGGTCTTTATAAATTATGAGCTGCATTTATATCAATTATCTCAAATCCGAGTTCATTTCCGTAGTCATTTTTCAGAGGATTGCTTGGGCTTTAGTTGTCTCACTTGCACAGACACAAACACACACACACACACAGTTGTCATTTGGAGATAGTTCCTACCATCTTGCATATGAATTGCTCTCATGTTAATGGGAGTGTGGAGGCATATCAAGGACAGACAGAAAACCAGTGATGCATGTAATGCTGATAAGAATTCCTCTCAACTTCTTCTCAACGCAGCAGCGAGGAATTATAAATGAACTATCTGTGTGTTGCCTTGAGTGAGTGGTTATAGATTGTCTTTGCATATAGTTCTGCCCCCCTCACCCCCAAAACAAAACAAACAAGTAAAAAATTATCCAGTGGGGGTTAATTTAACACAGTTAGCTCAAAGGCAAAAGAGAAAGAGAGAAACTATAAAAGAGGGGAAGAGAATATTTTGAAATTTCACAAAGATTAATGCAACTTTTTGAGATTTCTCAGCTTACTCTCATGCCCATGGCCTTATGACACCAGAATTTGGAAATTTAAAAAGTATTAGCAAATAAGTTTCGAAGAAACAGTGAAATGTCTCTTAAATATGAGCTTTACTTTTGATTACAGAGTTATTGAAAGCCAGTGGAGTAAATGAATAAAGTTGGCTTGAAAAGCTGAACTTCAACAGCTGAATTTTTCTTTTTGTGGGCAGAATGGTGGTCATAAATTTGTCTTTTGTGAAGTGAGAAAATTGGTATGCACTGCAACAAGAAACTGGCAAAGGAAAGAGCTGAATTTAACCAAATGTTTTTGGCACAGATGAAATTGCAGGGTTTGTCTGCGGCTGTTAATGCATTCAAAAATAACAGCCTTGTCTGGTGTCAGCTTGATGTGGGGGTTATATAGCTATTTTTCATTAGGTAGGGTGTATCTCGTCTCCCATGCCACTGCAAAATGTAAATGAGGAGAAAGGAAATGTTGCTTGAATGCAAAAAGAAATAAAAGACTGAAAAGCCACATTTATAAACGTCTAAGGACAATTTATCTTTGTGTATAATTCTTTGCAAATGCTTCAAGCTAAAGAGTGATGAGAGAAGGTTCAACAGCGTGGGGATGAAGTTGTTTTATTTCAGTAAGAAGAAGGTGTGTTAAGAGTAAATTTCAGACATTTATGGTTTACGGTTTCGTAGTATTTATGGTTGTATGGTTTATATTAAAATCCAAAGTCAGAGGAACATAATCAATATAAAATATTTCGTAACATCATACATTCTTTGAGCAAGTGCAACCATGTTAGCCCTTTAACCTGACACTGGATCCAAAAATAAACAATTAGCTTGACTGCTCATCTTTGTTGTTTGGTCTTTGAATGTAGTTGTTGAACAAGTTTGGAAATAATCAACATACAAATAAACCTATAACCACCTTCTTACTCTGGACCATTTCGTTTACTTACACAATGCACATCTCTGTGGTAAAATCGTCCTAGGCAAATTAAAAAAAATAGTCGGGTCACTTTTGAAGGGATGTTCTGTCAAATATTTATCAATAAGTGCTGTAGCAGCCGTGACATCAGTCATAGAGCTCGGAGTATGTAGTGAAGGGCAGATATCTTTGTCTAGACAAGGCTAATGGCTAGTAAAATGAGGGTCCATTTTTTAAAATCATTTTCAGGCTGATAAACCAGCTCTTTCTCATAAATAACATACAGGTGATGAAAGAACGCTCCATACCTAATAAACCTCTGCACCTTTACATGACAGTATGTCATTTTTGATAAAGTTGTTTTATAAACCTGAAAAACTATAAAGAATGAGCCCTCGTTTTCTTTAAAATCTGTACTTTCTGACTGATGTCACAGCGGATAAGGTACGAACTGTTGATAACAATTTGACCAAACTATTCCTTTAATGTAATTTTGTCATATTTTGTATGCAGTTGAATCCCTCCTGTGCTTTGTCTTTTTCCATCAAGACAAAGCACAGGTGATACGCTGCATGTGTGACAATTGAGCAATTAGGGGGCTGACGCTAAACTTTGCCCATGTGAACACTTGCTTGTTCAAGAGATAATCAAGTACGCGGGTATGAATGCAGGAGCATCTTTCATAGTAATTTCTAAAATGTTGAGGGGTGGACTAACTGTGCATGAGGACACCGCAAAGCTCCCAAAGCTGACTCTCTGCCAAAGTCTGAAGTATAGCCGCTTTCATAATGTGAGCTAAAGCCTCTTGCTTTGGCTCATTAATGTAAATGCCACTTTCACACTTCACTTACATAGCGTTGTCACCCAGCTCTTCATACAGGTTGTTAGCGGTGCCTCCCCCAGGTTTGCCTGTTGGCAGAGCCATCTGGATCCGAGCGGTTTTGGCACACTCCGCTTGGCGCCTGGTCACAGCAAAGAGCAAATACCGAATTTGTAAAATATAAAATGGGAGCAAATACATGACCTCAAAAAAAAAACACGGTAGCATTAAAAAGAGGGCAGGAGGGCTTGAAAGGTCTCATTTTGTTCAATATGTCACAGGTATTAATGGGTATGGTTTACCCAAAATGCACTATTGTTGTAGAGTTGTGTTTGATTTCCAAATTCAGTGTGTTGTTTCTAGTTTTTACTGCAATATCTCAACAATCATTTATTGGAAAGTATTTTATTAAATAGTTTGGTACATTCTTGATCATTTAAACATAATTCAGTTGAAACTAGTGAAATTTTAAATGTAGTTTATTTCTACTCCTGCCAATTTTTGCATGTTTGTTTGATAGTTTTATCTGGCTTTGCATCACTTCATGTTTTATTTCTTGTTAATGACTATAACACTAAAGTGACTGTTTCCTTATGAAAGTGATTCTTTTAGTTAAAAATATAGTTACTTATTTGTCTTCATTGTGTGTTTATTCCAGATTAATTAGCTCTAACTGTTTAATGCATCTCATGAGAATATCTTCCTAAAATTTGTGTCCATGATATCTTGGGTGTTGTGTCTTACAGATCTGTTCAGTAATTGGTCCACGTCATATTGTAAATGTTTGGGTCTCCTTCTCTGAAATTCTGAATTTAAAGTGTTATTCAGAGAGACTACCTGACAGCTCCTCAGCAACAGTATTACAAACAGAAAGCAACAATCATCTATTCTTTGGTAAAATGCTGCCGGACCATGTTAAAATGATAATCTGGTGGGTTCTGAAGGGATGTTCTGTCTAATACTTCTCAGTACCTTATCAGCCAGGACATCAGTCTCAAACAGAGTATATGAAGGGCAGAAGTTTTCCTCAAGTACAGAATAATGGCTAGCCAAACAAGGGCCTGTTATATAATATTTCAGGTTTTTAAAACAGTTATTACTGAAAAATGTCGTACTGGTTTGAAAACCATACTCTGTGACTGTCGCAACTGATAAGTTACTAACTATTGATAACTAACAAAAAAATCACCAGACTATCCCTTTAAAAATGTCACCAAACAATAATACAAAATATAGCAGCAACATGCAGTTTCTGATTATACTTCCTTTTTACCACACAGCTTCACTATTTCACTTTAAGTAATAGATTTGTATTTGAAATAACCTAGATTTCAGCATGTGAACAAACTCTCCAACACACATCTATCAAAATTTCTATCCGGGGAGTTTACATGTGATGTGCTTCAATATTCATTCCTTAGACTATCTACAGGTGTCCTCTTTTCATAGCCCTTTCCTAATTTATGCATTTTATTGTAGAAGGAAAGCCAACAAATTAATCCCAGTTAAAAGAGACAGCTATGACATTATTGTTATTATTATTATCTGGAGGAAATAAAAAAAGGGATACTCACTCTTTGAATCTGGTTGCGACAGATGATGCAGCAGATGAGAGACAAAGACAGATTAGTGATTATTTGAAGCATAAATCACACAGCACCTTTTGTTATCCAAGTTTACTTATCGCAATTTACAAGCAAAATCACACAATTGCTCTTCATTAAAGTAATTTAGCAGCAGATAGTAGTGATTATCATACTAATGATTACTGCTGCATTTTTCTCTGCAAATCTCAAATCCTCAGCCTGTTATTTGTGTGTGTGCGTGTGTGTGTGTTTCTCAGCAGGATGAGACGCCATCTCCAAAATGCTTTGTTTCAATGTGGGTGCACAGTTGTTTATATTCAGAGAATTTAATAGTCGTTCAGCGTGGTTAGTTATAGAAACTAAAACAACTGTGGGGCCATGAAGAATCACCTCACCCAGGTGGTAATAAATGTGCTTAAACAGGATAAATAAATATGTGCTCAAATAATTACTTAGGCTATATTTACACTTATTATAAAAGCTCAGTTGTGTTCTAAAGTGGCTAAAAAGTTACTCAGACATGAATAATGCTGCATGTTTTGGCACTATTTTTTTTAGCTGTGGATCAATACACTCATTAGAAGTGCAAATGTAAGTCAAGTATTACTGCAGTAGGATCAGAAGCCTAGTTTAGGTTAATTTAATGAGATTTGTTTTCTAGGTAAGCCAACGGGTGCAGATGTGTAATTTTCTATATATTCATCCGTATTACAACACCTGTTTTATTGCAAATACACACACATAAAATCGTGCTTACTGTTTGTAGGTGATAATGACGATCAGTATGGCAGGAACACAGCAGATAATGATGATAACTGCCAGAGCCAGGAGTGCCCCCTCCGTGTAGCCGACGCTCTGCACGGCTTTCTTCACGCTGGTCACCACTTCAGGGGTTCTGATTTCCAGAATTCGGCCTCCAGGAGGGAGAAAGGGCTGGAACTCTTTGTTGATGTCCAAAAGTTTTCCATCTAGAAACCTTGGGAGGAGAAACACGATGCAAACAAGACAAAGACAGTGAGCTATTTTTCTCTCTGGAACTGACATGTGAATGGAAACACATGTGGCTAAAAACTGTCAGCACGTGAGCTTTTTTTCAGAATACGATCATGAGTGCACTCCTAGTTAGTTGTGCCGCTGCACCTGCAAGCATTCCTGAAAGTGTAACCTTAACTTGAACATCAGAAAACCTGACTATATAAAATAACTTGCAAAAGCTTCACTGGTTATTACCAAAAAGTGTAATGTTGTAGATTTGACCCTTTTCATTTTACATGCAAAGCATACAATTTTAACAGGTTCCTTTCTTGCTTGTAGGTCTAACTCCTCCTGTTTGCCCTAACAGTTGGTCATACCCCCAGAATAGATGCTGCTTTAATTTTTTTAATTAAATAGTCATAGTCATCATAGCGTCCGAACGGTCTAAAACACTAAAGTTAATAAACACTGGTTCTGGATCCCAAAAAGAAAAAGATGCACCTTACTTACAAAGGTTTGAGGATTAGGGAGGAACTGGGACTGTGCCCATTTTTATACATATCTTATAAAATATAGCTAGATGGTTTTGGCACAAAGTTGCCAACAAAATGCTTTGAACAGCTAGTATTCGACTCATCATGGGTTTGCTAGTAAAGTTCTTACTTGAAGAGCTCTTGTCTGGAAATAGCTCTGTTTGTCAGCGGGTCGATGGCATAAATCATGAGGTCAGACTTGGAGTAATCTTCCTGCTCCGTTCCGTCAATGGTGCGATGGGGCCCAATGGTTTCCACGACAACCTTTGCTCCAACGACCTGCTCCTGGACGTAGTGTTCCAAAATGCTAAGGAGAAAAAAAAAATAGAGATTTGACTGATGTCAGCACTTCATAAAACCACAAAAATGAAAACTTAACGGAATAAATACAGCTATTTTCCATTTAAGCTCTTTAAATTTGCAGACATAAAAAAAGACTCATGCATGTACATCATCAATTTCAGAAAAACTTACCTTTGTGGACACCAGCCTAGTATATGTTAGGAAGAATAGTAGAGTAAAATGCTATTTCTTTCCTTCAAGAAACATCTAGTCACAGCAGATCTGCTGGTGTTTCAGTGTGTGTTTGCAAGAATTTTTGTCCATTGGATTGAGGTAGTGTATGCAAAGAAGGTGGTAAAACTTTAAGTTTAAATTAAAACAAAGCAGCAAACTGAGCAGCTGCAATGTTAGTCACTTAGAGCAAAAAAGCAATAAAAGCAGAATCTTGGTATGTACTGAACAAATCATGTTATGTTTAGTAATAAAATCTTTCTCTGCAGTCTTAACATGGTAAAAAATTATGAAAATCAACACAGTGACATAAAAAAATATTTGATCTGGAATAAATACTGCATCTACTCATATCTGATAAGTTCAACTTTAAAATGTCATACAAAGAGAAAATAACACACAAACTGATGTTTTTGATCACTGATAATTGGCGGTGATGCATGGAACTTTGCATTCAAACTCTTCATAATATTTCCAACCATGATTTTGTCCTTTAATTTTTCTTGTCTGTATTCAGAACGGCTTTAAATGCTCTTTAAACATTAGACCAGGCTCTTTATTTTCTAATGTAATAATTTCGTATTAATTATAAGATAATGAAAAAAGGTTTTTGAATGTAGCATTGGAGTTGGAGTAAACATTGTGTTATTCTTTGTTGTGACTCACGCTGCCTAGTTGTCGTGCTTCATCTTAGTTGGTCCTAACCTGTTTCCTGTATCCCTCCTCACTTTTAACCACAAAAAGCTGCACCCCGTCCCCAGCCGACGAGCTGAAGCACACTGGGCTAAAAGCAACAGCTTGTCCTTTGGTGAGCCCAAATTTGTTGTATGCCTTGTCTTGGAAATTTTTCAGTTAGCACTTAATCTGATGGAAGAAACAAGCTCATCTTCACAGCTGAGGTATTTTCCATCCTCCAGGCTGGAAATGTAATGATCCAAAACTGATGATTTGCACAAAGTAGTAAAAAAAACCAAAAAAAACAAATAAATGAAAAATTGTTACATAAAGAAGCTTATGCAGGCCTGTTTATCTGCAGTGGAAAATGTTGTTCTGACATTTTTCTTATTTCACACTTAAGTTTGAGCATAAAAAATGTATTTGACAAGACAAGACTGATTCAGGAGCTATTTAAAAACAAACAAACAAACATGTCTGCAAGCTATGTCTGCAAACTCATAGAAAAACTGAAGATTTATTTTATACTATTCCATAAAACACCTTATGTTGGACACTAAGTTAGGTACGCTGCATTCGTTAAACTTTTTGAATAAAACAACCACTCAGTGTTTTCAGAAATATAATAGCTGGAGGTTAGATGTACTATAAAGAATAAATTAATACCTGAGGAGTTTGTCCTTGCTTTTCTCCACATAAGTTGGAGGAACATTCGACACGACCACTTGCATGTCCAGCTGATTAACGACTGACACCTAAAGAATAAAAGTAATATATTGTAAAATAAAAGCTTAAACATTTAGATGCAGACAGCATGATCAATAATAAATCATGTAATGAGACTTTGAGCAACTCATAGACAGAAAAGATTGTTTTTACATAAATGACATTGCAATTAACTGAATTAATCTTGATTTTTGTAGCAGTAAAATATAATAGAAACTAATTGATGTTGTAAAAGTTACTATACATACCACTATTTCTGTTTTGCTGCTGTGTCCTTGGCCATAGTTATCTGTGGCAACCACCTCAAACTTAAAATATGATCTCCTCATGTTGCGGTACATGATGGCCGTCTTCACCACGCCGCTGTACGGCTCGATGACAAAGCCGTCTTTGCTGACTTCCTTGCCGGCGGGAGGAGGGAAGACCAGCCTGTACATCATGGAGCTGTAGTTACCAGTGTCTTTGTCCAAAGCCTGAAAACCAATTACACACCAATTATTGATATTATCACCACCATTATTGTCATAATACCCACTGTCATCATGAAACATGATCATCATATACAGAGGGAACCACTATGACCAATTTAATGATCTGTGATGATGACTGTATTCAATGCCTTATTATCATTATTACTTTAATTCAAGTGTTTGAATATCTGAACAATACAAAGCACTGCAATGTTTATTAACCAATCCAGGACTCACTTGTCCCGGTTCTGCATGTCTCACTAACTGAAAGGTTTATTTATTATTTTTACTTCTCGAGTCTTTCCAGCATGTAATACAACCTGCTCCGACACGTTTTACTCCACCGAATAAGCAGTAAAATGTAAAGTCATGTTTTAAACTGTATGCAGGCCTATTAATCATCTATTTTGTCATTCTTGCTAACTATCAGCTTGCACTCAGACACGCTCAGACAGACATTGATTTATTGCAGAATCTTTACAAGAAGGGAAATGTGGACAGTTCTGAGACACCCAGCACATCAGAAGTACTGCTATAAGAGAAAAAAAATACTTTTTTTTTCTTATGATTGGGCACAAAGGAATTTCAAGTAAAAAAGAAAGACAAAAAAAAGGCAGACAGATACATTGGCAGTCCTGAATTTTAAGCACAGAATTTCGAACATTGTCAAAGTCAAATAACCTAGTCCTGGGAAATGTCCAAAATTAATTAACCAAGATGCAAATAAGTTAAAAAAAAGTAATTTGTACACTGGATACAATGACAGAAAGGAATCACTGGTATTTGGTTGCTCAGATCATTAGCCATTCTAAGGCTTTTTGAACTTACATCCTGGTAGTTAGTGTAATTTTCTTTTTTAATCTGCTTTTTTTAAAATCTGGCTTTGCAGTTTTCTGAGATTAATATTTATTTGACACATTCAGTTACTCTAAGACCAAAAACACCACAACAGCCCCCTACATTTTAGTACATTCACCATGTTTTACTGTTAAAAGTTTCTTCTGTATTTGACTTGCCTTTTTTTTTGCCTTTTTGTGCTTTATTTCTAATCACCACCGGTGTATTTTTTGTCTCTCAACAATTAAGCCGAACTCAATTTAGTCGACAGCCAGTGTTTAATTGAAGTCTCATAGATGTCTTTTGTGATGATCCTCACAAAACTTCGGTCCCCTCTCATTGGATTTCTATTCTGATGTGTCTTAGTTTTATAAGAGTAAAACTTGTTGATACATTACATAATGGTGAAATGGTGAGTGTTTATCGGCCTGATTGGACTAAGGGCTTGGACATGCTTCTGTATCCTCTCTGTGCCGATGCTCTATAGACATATGTCTACATGCTGTAGCTCCTTGCTGCCATTTGCTCATGAGTCTCATGAATGTCTGGAACAATTTGGCGTGTGGGCAACCCTTGTTTTTTATTGTTGTTGTTAGTCTTGTAGCTTTACTGCTACTACTATGGAAACAACGATAGTCATGGACAGATATCTGATTTGAATCAAAACCATTAAAATATAATGATAGTCCACTGTAAGTGTTGTCTATGTTTTAATCTGTGCTTCTTCAATCTTTATTGCTTTTTATGCATTTTCTTTTATATAAAATTGGTTGTTGTTGCCTTATCTCAATATTCAACCAACTTGTACCATCAAGTATGATTGCTCTGTCTTGTTGGAGAGCCAAGTTGGTCTGCCACAGTTTTGTTATCCATATCCTCACACATAATCTCTGAAGGATGAAAGTAAACTCCATACAACCGCATTCTAGGTCAACAGACTTGGGTTGTTTAAGACAAGAGTGTTTATGGGAACAAATATTTTGCCATGGCGTGAAATGATTGCAGATATTTACATGGACACAACAAAAAATTAGAAAAACACAAGAGTTACCTACCTTACTTAGCTTGGTCTGTTCTCAAAATGCACCTTATTTGCAGAGCATTTGTTTCTCAGAAAACAAAAATATCAGCTGTTCTATATGTCTTCATATTATAATAACAATGATGTCCCGCAGCCTCACTTATACAACTGCCCAGATGTGTCCAAAGTCATGTTTTTGTTTATCAGCCTCATGAAATAATCAACCACTGATGCTCTGAAATATTTGGTTGATGCCAATTATCTAAAAATGGTAAACAAGAGCAGTCAAACTACATACCTTTGCCAGGGCTGAAAAAAATAAATAAATCATGGATTCAGGCCCAGATTGACATCAAAAGTTAATTGCTTCTAAGCTGGGCCATGCCCCACGTCTGCTAAAATTTTCATGCAAATCCATTTATGTATTTTAGTAACGGTGCCAACAAACCGACAAACAAAATAGCAAACCAACCCCATCAACCACGCAGCCTCTTTGGCAGAGGTAACAATTGGCTACAGTCTCACTGGTATATATGCAGGGGAAAAAAGTAACATACTCTGTCTTTGAATTAGTCATCAAGTAAAAACAAATTATTTCAAAATCCTGTGACATTTGAAACTTGTGGGGGTATTTTATTTTTTTTTTAAAACCTTGTACATATTGAACTTCATGTAACGCACAGTGGCTCTCTGCACAGTTGGCCAGTCACAAAAACTCTAATTCCACTAGGTTTTCTCTAATTTGGCATTCAATAAATCAAACTCCCTTGACCCCACCCGCCCTGAACTGTCTCACAGCTATTCGAGTGAATGTCATGTACTTTTACCCAACTTTACTTTAGCATCACACAGTTAAGAAGACAAGGCACAAGTGTTTCACACAGAGTGTGCTATTATAGACTGTAGACTGCTCTAATAAAACCAGACCTCAGAGTACAACCATCTGATGCAAAAGTGACACTGAATTGAACTGCAACTAAATTAGTTGAGATTTGAGAAGTTCGAGCCGGCTGAAATCCACTCTTGGATAGACTAGTCATCACTTCAACTCTTTCATCAGAATGTCTCCTCGATTCTTTAAACTGAGATAGCTCTGACTTTTGTCTGCTAAAGGTAAGAGAGCAGCTACTTGTAACTACTCCACAGAACCCCAATTCAAAAAATCTGAACTCTCTCTTTTAAAAGGTAATTACCACTCAATGATTCTCAACGCAAAATGACCAGTCATGCGCCGCTGACACTTTAAAAAGAGGGCCAATTATCTAAAAATGACACTCCCCCAATAACCAAAATGAAAATTACAGAAAAAATTAAATGTATAGGTCAGTGAAGCCAGTGCACTTGTTTTAAATACTCTACACTAGAATAAAATTCATGAAAGATAAAAAGTACATCTATTGTTAGTATAGTAATGATAGGTGTCCTAGGAGTCCTTGATGTGTGGAAACCTTCAGTACTAAAAAGATACATTCTTTAAAGATGCAAGAGCATTTTCAAGTCTGGCATGTTTATTCTAGATTTCGCTTTCTGCATTGTGGACTTTTCTCTTTCTCTCTTCTTTATTCTGACATGTTTGTTGAATTGTGTGGATGATCTGAGGTAACAGGATATCTGTCCATCCCGGTAAAATGTTTGATAACTTTAATGTTTACTTTTAAGATATAATTTGGAAAAAAACATGGCACATCCTTTGAATGTACCACAGATAAGAAGGATGCACATTCTTGCTCATAGCTCCTCTGGCAGGCCCGATCTCTCCTCCTTTCTCTCTCCTCAAGGTGCATTTTAAGAATTGAGGCATCATTGTGCTAAGATGGATTACTTGGTCACAGACAGAGAGGCGGAGGACAAAGGAGACAAAACTATAAAACAAAGAAATGAGAAGAGCCTGAAAACTCATCTCACTCTGCCCAGCTTTAGAAGAACCCGGCAATGTTTGAGGCAAAATAAAACCCTGCTCTCTGACCACATCAGTGCTATTCAAAAAGATTTGCCCAAGATGACTGCATCCCTTGATAAATAATGCCAGATTCAGACTAAATTCAACATATATTATAAGCAAACACATGCTGGTTGTCATTCAGGATAGACTGGGTCAGCAGTGCTGTTCATACTGGGAAGAAAAATAAAAAACAACTCACTTTGGAGAGTGGCTTTTCAAAATGTGAAGACCTCACACAAGATTTTAAGATTATTGAAGCAAGAATTTTCCTCGAACATTACAAATGAAATAGGATCTGATCAAAGCACGATTTGAGAGAAGATAAAAAAAAAAATAGTTTTGCCAAGGAAGGAAGACAAAATCCCACAGCTCTGCAGTTGCTTTGGTTTTGATAGAAAAAGTTTCTAAAATGTGAGCACTTAAACACACTGAAGGCATGTCAGTCTCACATGAATCCATACCCATAAACACCTGGCTGGAAATCCTGCAGAAAACAGTCACAAATTGTGATCTATGCACCTTGAAACAAACATAATGGTGTTTGTTACCACAATATGTAATGAAAAGTAGAAGATCAACTCTTGCTTTGGTGACAGAAAGTGACAGGAAGTGAGAAGATTGTCAGCAAGAGCAGCATGTTGAAAGCTACACAGAGAAGGAAACAGGGTGTATGGTTGCAGTGCATAAACCCTCATTACAAAGCTGAATGATGAGTTCATGGTCAGATGAGTCATCCGTTATGTTCTTTACAAGGAACATGTGCACGTGTGGTGTAATAAAGAGAGCAGTAGATGAGTATATGTTTGACGGTGTGGGGAGGGGTGTCTCCTTGTCCCCTCTGAAGGAAGGGTCATTTCAAATCAATGCAAAGTTGTCAGGAGTAATCACCTCTCGAAAATGAAGAAAGTTCTGTCGTGATGAAAGAGGCCTCTTTATGAATGATAATGGCCCCCCATCCACAGGCTAGGGGGTCACTTAATGATTGGATGGTTGTAATCATTGCATAGCAAAACCAGGACAGGAAAACCCTACTTGGTGATTTGACGAATTTAATACGGAGCAAAAATCCCAAGGGACCGAGACAGTTCCTATCCTGCCATAACCTGACAGCAGGAAATGTCTGCTGGTACGCTAATGAGTACAGTCTCTGTACAGTCACAATCGTCTATCAGCACAGACTATAGTCTTCATCAGAACCAGAGAGTTGTATCAGTGAAAAAAAAAAAAAAGCAGTCTGACCTGGCGTCGGTCCGATGAGACACTTATTTTATATGACAATTCTGCAGCATATGGTAAAGAATATAAGCTTAGAAGCCTGGAACTCCCAATCCGCTGTCAGAACTGAATAAGCCCTTTGGATAAGAGATGAAAACGTCTTTAAGAAACAAGAGAAGTTGTCCAGTTGCATTTTATTTCACCATGCAAGGTAGCATCTCCTCAGTTTCCTCACATAAGTTGCAGAAGCTCGCATTTTTGTTGACAGAATTTTGAACGGGTCCAAAAATTTGTGTAAGGTTATTTCTCTTAAAATAGTCGAAGGCGTTGAGGTTGTGTCAAACCAGTCTTGAACCCTTCTCCAGTTTTGTCGTTGGTGTCTTCAACTCAAGAATGTTAAAGCTGGATTTTGTCACCTGCATGGGAGATCTCGTTTGACAGAAAACATGTCCAGGTTTAAAAAAAAAAACAACACGCCAATGATTCATAATTATTGAAAAAGTGTTCCAAATCTGCCTATCTTCATTTAAAAAGTGCACACCAGTAGATTAAATCATGAACAAGGGGGCAGCTGCCAAGGTAAGTAGAAACAGGGTCGAGTTGGGGATGATGTTGGTGGAAGTTGGAGATGAAAATAAATCATGATTTTAGAAAACTGGCCAAGTAAAACATGGCTGTATGGCTTGTTGGTCGCTTGGTTGCAAACACTCACTTTAGAAAGACTAAAACCAAAAATCTACCTAATTTCTTGCCCTTTGTCCTTTGTAACTAGTCTCTGGTACTCACAGCCCAGTGAGATTCCATCCTTAGGATTGTCATTTTCTGGGTGACTGAGAATCTACACTAACCTAACTAGTAAAGGAACATCACGAGGGAACCAGAACAGTAAACCAAGAAACCCTGAAGCTGTTCTGAATGATGGCACAAGATAACCCTCCTTTTAAGACGGTATGATGCCTTTTCTTTTTACATTTCTCCTGTTTGTAGAAACATTACTGTAAATATTTGCAACAAGTTAAGATACAACTACACTTTATTACTTGTGTAACTGTGGATTTAAATCTGACTCTCAGTTTCCTCTTCTCACTTCTCTTATCTGTCCTCTAACTGTCACGATGCAAGGTCTAATGAAGCAAGAGCGTCTACGAATGATCTTAAAAAACCCAATTAAATATTAAAGCACACACTTTTCTGCAAGAGAACCCATTTGAGTCTTTTCGTGGCATCCAGGCTCATTAAAATATATTGCTTTTTGTGAGACAGAGCTTGGAAGAGACAGACTCTTTTTTTTCCTTTATTTATTTATTTTTTATATACTTTTTGAGCTCCATGAAGGTATTTTATTAATACGAGATTAGGTTGTTCTTAGCGATATCAGGTTCTTTCCAGTTAGGACAAAAGACGTGGGAACAAAGAGTTTTGTTTATAACTTAATAAAAGGATACAAAGAGCTATTTTTACCAGATAATTTTGTCATTTACTGACATAAAACAGTTTTCTGTTTAATATAAACAACTCAAGTAAAGAAATATAAATCCACATAGGTACCTTAAGTGACCATTTTTCTTATTTTTACTGTGTAGATTTCAACATTTAACAACACAATAAGCTTTTTAATCGTACCTGGACTTGCAAGACGGAGGTGAAAGTTTTTGCATCTTCTGCAACTCCTCCAATATAGAGGGGTCTGGTGAATACAGGTGGGTGGTCATTCTCATCCTGGACATCGATCATCACCTTGGCGGTGTTACCTAGAACAAAAACACATAATGATCATAAACAGTACACATATGGGACAAGGAAAAAAAAGAACACGTAGAGTTGCAAAATTTATTTGGAACTCCTCCTTTGACGTTATTCCAACCTGGGCCAAACATCAGCAACAAAAACCAGCAGCAGCAGCGTGTTTAACTGCAGACATGGACATAAACCTACAGACTTCAGCAACACTCGTAACGGCTGGTGGCCCAACTGTACCGACCACAGCAACGGTATCGCTCTGCCCGCCGGGAATGATGGTGACAAGTTATTACAACTCTGATCTTATTCAGCTGCTTTCTTTCTGTAGCAGTCACCCAGGTTTTCACGTCTGCAGTTAGACTGACAATGATGAACGGCCTCCCTGAATAATGAATTCACAAAGTTACATTTTACTTTCATTAAACAATCAGCAGCTTTTAAAAAAGTGTATATTTTAAGCACTTCTATTTTTTTTTTAATTTTATGCTTGGACTCAATATAAGTTTTGGAAAAAAATCACATAGAAAAGCAACTGTGGCAATAAACTCTGACCTTTCGTCCAGACTAATTAGATTTATGTTTGATACAATTTCATTAAAGGTGAAATGAATGACTGATAAAATCAGATTACATCCAAAACAGTGGACTTTAAATTTTGTTATGATATTGTTTTGCTTATTTTCACTAAATAGAAACTGTTTAATTTTGAAATAATCAGTTAAAAAAATGAATGACCAAACCAGTAAAAAAGTTCTGTCAACAACCATACAACTGCAACAACAACAACAGATAATTATGTATTACTGAATTTCGAGCAACTTGTTCCAGTAATTTGTAACATACTTCATTATCAGTTTTGCGCTTGTCCCCAACTGGTTCAGAGTTGTTGTTCTTTAAACATTTTTAAGTGATTATCTGTGATTCAGTTTTACAAAATATCCCAGATTTTATCACAGTAATTAAAGAAAAGTGAAAATTCAGACAATCTGTTGGCATCTTTAGCAACACAGCCTTTTACAGAACAGTTCTCTGAATCTTTCTAATAAATTGAATTAAGTCTGGATTGAATAAGAACGTGTTCAATCTGAATAAGAACCTATACAATCAATTTGTATTATAATTTGAGTGAAAAAGCCTAAAAGCTGAAATGAACTGGACTGTGTGCATTTAGATAGGAGTTCGATCAGATCACTTTTTCCTGTACAGCACAGAGATGACTTCTTCTGTGACTTGATGTAAACAAACTGAACTGAATTAAACAGAAACAATTTCTCATTGTCAACCACACAGTCCGACACCAAGACTTATTAGGCAAGTATTTATAAAAAATTAATAAATTCTCAAATTATTCTTGATCAGTTCTTCAAATCCGAAAAGCATCTTCTGTAAAAACTACCAGAAAGCCTTAAACATGTTAAAGGAAAAAAAAAAAAAAGATGAAAGTATGCTGTGGGCAATACAAGAAACTGCTCAAAATTTTAAAAGCACAGCAGTGGCTTTGATTTGTGTTTTTAATCAAATATTTGAGAAACGCATGTAAAGACAAGTTATTAATTCTGAATTTGAGAATAATGTAGAGTAGTAACTGTAGTGTTATTGATTTTTCTCAATAACGTTATTCAATAAAACAAATTTGTTTGAAATGACCAGATTTTCAGCTGTGATTTAGTCATATTTAATGCGAGACAAAACATTTAGGTAAAGAGATATGTCTGCTGTATTTACAGATGGTGGCTTGGAATTTATCTTATCGGGTCACAGAGATGAAGTTTTGAATCATTCGCATTTAAAACAGCTTCTTAAAACATGAAGCCAGAAGGCAGATCTCAGGTTCGGGTTTAGTTTTTCCCAACAAGGAAGACACAATGCCAGAACATCTAACTGACATCCTTCACTCACAGATAGAAAGCAGGATTAGCATCCTGTTTCAAACCCATTGATTTGTTTTCTGATTAAACATGCATCAAAAAAAGCTGGAGATTTGCTCTCATTGACTTGCTGCTTTAATCCCAGCAGATTTTTAAAATTCAAATGGTTTAAATGAAATAAGAACAGCATGTGGTAAACACCATAATTAAAGAAGATAAAAGAAAGCTGTGGAGCTGAGCTTCAATTAAGAACAGATATGTTTTGAAAAGAAGAGGGAAAGAGATCATAGTGGAGAGGAAAAAAAAACCCACACGCATTCAAAATGAGACGGGGAGAAAAAAGCAAGAAGATAAAGAATTTGAGGCTAATTAGATCCATTTTCACATCAGTTCTAATTATAAATGAAACCACAAGTAATAGTGTTTTGGCTGCATTTCCTCTTCAAAGGAAGGACTTGAGCAGATTTAATGTTGACCTGAACAGCGGGGATCACTCTGTTAGTGTAAAAAGATTAACTTTACGGACAATATCCCTAATTTTCAAACTGCGTACAAGCTTATTTAGATACTTTAATTACTGCAAACCTGGTTGAAATTTAAGAATAGGTTTTGTACCGATATAATATATACATCTGGTAGCAGGAAGACAAGCATTTTTAAAGAAGCAAAAACAATAGCAACAAACTGGTATAGTGTTAATATTTGATAGACAGCTGACAGATCAACAAGAAAGACCAAATATAGAATTAAGACCAAATGAGAAGTCATGGAGAGGTCTCGTGTGACATCAAGAAGAGAGAGCTTCAATAAGAAAAAAAAGAAGCTATAGCAACAAGAGAACAGTTTCACCTTTCAAGAAGACTAAAAGCCCTGTAACATTAAAGCATGCTGTCTCATGTAGTTTTCATCTAGCTTTTGTCTGTTTGGAGCTTTACAGTAAGAAGATGAATAGGAACGCCTGGGAGTGCCTGTATTTCAGTGACAGACGTTACACTCTATATGATGGATGCAGGCAAAGATCTACTAACACAAACCAGGGAAAACAACAAGAGACCAAGGTTTCAGGGGGCACTGATGGAACTTGAGCTGCTGGACCCAGGAGACTCATATCTGTCCGCCTCCACTCTGAGCCACCAGCATTGAACAGAGCCGATTGTTGGAACGATATGTCCAGAGCTCAGCAAGTGAGCTTTGTAGCTTACTGAACGATGTGGTGATAGCTGCATACATCCACTGCAATTGGTCTAGAAGTTCAGCAGTGTTATACATTTATTTAGGTTGTTTATTGTGACATCCAATAAGCTGACACCATCAGCTGTTGTCATTACATCTTTCTGTAAAAAGACAATGTGAATATACCCTTAAGTTGCATAACTAGTTACTGAGCTGTACATAAGGATACATCAAACTAGAACTTTCAATAATTTCTCTCTTTAACAAAGAACAAAAACATTTATGCTAGTTTTCAAATCCTTGTTAAAGAATATCAACAACAATACCAAATGTAATGATCTTATTGTTCCATATTTTCCAAACGGAGCAATTTGCTCTCAGAGTGCAGGTTTACTTGTGATTCCTAGAGTTTCTAAAAGTAGAATGGGAGTCAGAGCTTTCAGTTATCAGGCTCCTCTCTTGTGGAACCAACTTCAGTGAGGCTGACGCCTTGTCTACATTTAGAATGAGGTTTAAGACTTTTGTTTTTTGATAAAATCCTATAGTTAGGGTTGGTTTGGGTTTCCTGAGCTATCTCTCAGTTAGGCTGCTATAGGCTTAGACTGCTGGAGGACAAACTGCCACATTTCCTCGCTCCGCCCTCCTTGGTTTTTCTACTTTCCATGTTTGTATTTGCAGTTATTGCTGTTACTCACTTTGTGTTCTCTGCTTTTCTTCCCATAGAAACAACATCTGGACCAATCCTTGTGTGTTTGTGCCTCTTTCCTGTCCTCTCGACCCCCAACTGGTCGAGGCACCAGCTGGGGGTTGAGCAAGCCCACCTGCTTGGTCAGGATGGGGAATTGTGCCAAAGTGAAGTTTCAATGCAATCTGCTTCCTTCCTTAGTCAACTTTTTTACTAATTGGCATTTCATTGTGCTGCACATGGTTGTACTGTATTATAGTCGGATTGAATTGACTGCAATTAGATTTCAATCTGGATCTGTTTTGAACTGAATTTGGACTTGTTATTTTTGTTGTGTTGTGTCCTGGAACAACTTTTGTTGTGAACTGGCGCAATATAAATAAATTCAGTTAAACTAATTGAAAAATGACCGAAAAATGTTTTTAACAGACAATGATTTAATGATGAAACATGCCATTTTAACACTCAGACATGTGTGATGAAATACAACACTATTTCTGCTCATTTGTCTCATCAACCTATTAAATAAAATACATATGAATATGTTGAACTAGACTTTATAATGGCTGTTGTGGTAACCAATACATTTGAATATATTTTCATTTACATTTGTAAGCTCATATCCTTTTGTTTTAAAGTGTGCCTCTGAAAAATGTTCATTTAAAGGACCAGACAGCCCTACCCTGTTGCCGTCACCCTACATTACAAGAGCAACTGACTCTTACTCTCTGGAGTGAATGTGCAAAAAGTATGGGGGCAGGCAAAATAAAATTTAGCCTTTAATGTTGGTCCTAATTGAGACATTTTGTAGATGTGCCACAGAAATAAAGTGGCAGTTTATGTTATACCTCACTGTTTCACTAATCTGTGTACAAGTGCCGTATTACAACCCACAGTCCTATAAACCCTGTAATTTGAGATGTAACAACAGCACACTTACTCTTTGAGGGAGCTCGAAGATTGGAGGACACCACTCTCATGGAATCAGCCTCTACTTTCAGGACGTAACTGGAATTAGTCTCATAATCCAAAGGTTTGGCTGTGGAAATCTCTCCTGTTGTTTCATTTAATGTAAACATGTCTGCAGAGAACAGAGCAAAAAAAAAAAAAAAATACATGAGGAAAAAAAAGTTATTGTACAAGGAGGATAGCTAGTGAGTGAGCAATCTCTGTTTGAGGTTTTAAAGAGAGGAAGTGTTCCCCGAGCTGTTGTCAGGGTTGGTTCAACCAGGAAGACGCTTTAACAGATGGCAAAAGCTGGAGCACAAGAGAGACTCCCAACAGGAAAGCTCTGAGCGCACTCACCTCCGTCATTGCCTTCAACGATGGAATACACGATTGTTTGATTGACAGCTGCTGCCATGATGACTCCCACCAGGGTTCCAACAGCGGCCTCCTCACTCACTGGTGGAAACCTGGGAACGAATCAGTCAATCATCAGTAATAGATAGGAAAACTTGTGCATGTGTGGACAGCTGCCCCACTTCTTTTCAAAGAGTAACTGAGATCTGGCAAGTTAAATACAGCTGAGAATTTAATCTGTAAAGCATCCATGTTTTTTTTTTCTCCCCACTGGTAGAGTTGGGAGAGGTTTTACTAAAAAGTATTCAAGCTCTGTTCCAATTTAAAAAAGCTGGAAGTGCCTGCATAAGGTAGCACCAAAAATAAGAAAAAAATTATGTTAAAGATGTAATTTTTTTGTTTAAATAATAAAATGATACTTCACCTATTTAATTATTACTGATTAGAGCTGTGCTCTAACCCAGACAGGCATGTCATTAGTGATGGTTGTTTACATCTTTCTGTATCAGACTGTCTGACCCAATTAGTGCATTTTAAAATGGTGGCAATGCTGATTCATTCTGCCTGCTTTGTGCTCACCACATAGATCTTTCAAGAGGCCATTTCAGCCTTATAACGTCATCTCCATCACCTCTCCTGCTTCCCCCAGCATTTGACGCTTGTTTTCTTCAGTTTATGTTGTGTTTATTCAGATGCAGCAAACAGCTCAATATTGCAACGAGGCCTCTACCTCAGTGTATTTTAATAACTGCAAAACTGACTGGGTTGTAGCCATTTTAGTGCTAATAATGAATAGTTACGATGGCCATCCTGAAGTGGGTTGGTCGCAAACGGTAATCAGTTGTAGATGTACATCCACTGATTACTTTCGGCCACCTTCATTAAAATCTGGCCAGTAGGTTCATGAGATATTTTGGTAACAGACAAAGACACACAAACATTATCTGCCTTTGCCTTTTGGCAACAAACAATAAAAATTATAAAATGAAAGCAAACTAGCCCCTAAAAAAGTTTGTTCCTGAGCACTTGGCTTTTTATTTGTCAAGATAAAATTACATAGACGAATACTGGCTCACAGGATTTTGTGAATCTACCATTTACCAGTTTTAAAAGCAGGAAACGTTCATATTTAGAGACTAATTTGCAGTGGTGGTTAATCACACATGGCTGTTCACCAGGAGACCTGAGTTTAATTCTTATTTGACATTACTTTACAACTGATTCTCTAAAAAGTTTCTAGTAAGAAAAGTTTATTTCAAACAATGCAAAAGTTTGAAACCATCCCTCATTTTTTAATGCTTTGCTTCCAAGGAGCCAGACTTTCTTGTAATCTTTTAATGTGGTCCTGATCAATAGTTGACCAGGCTGTCTGAAGGTCTTTCAAAGTTTTTCAAGACACGTTGGCTGCTTTTTAATTTATTTCCTGGCCAGTCCTTGTATCTGACCATGACAGCAAATTGTGCAATTTCATTCATTCTTTTTTGTGTGTGCCTGCATTATCCTGTTAAAGATTGCAGGGGAGCTGGTGCTTATCCAACAAGTCAACAGGTGAAACCAAAAAAAAAGTTATTAAAACAAAACAACTGAACTTTCTGTTCAGGGAGCTTTCTCAATTCAGAGAATGTGCAGCAGCATATCAATGGGTGAAAGGCAGAGCACACCTTGGACAGGTTACTGGTCCATCACAGGACAAGGCAACCATGTATGGACACGCTCACTCCTAATGCCAGGTTAGAATTTCCCATTTGGGTTGTGGGAGAAAACCAGAAAAATCCACATATGGATGAGAAAAACATGCAGACTCCACAAAAAAAATACAGTTGAACCAAAATTCAGTACAAAGCCTTTCTGTTGTGAGATGATGATGTTAAACTCTGTCGGTGCTTTTGCACCATGCAGTCTGCTGTGGACTTAAAATAATGAGGAAGAAGGCCTAAAAGACCGTCTACAGCCAGTAAATGGTATCTGACAGTCATGTTTTTAGAAAATATAAAAGATCCAGCAAAGACCACAGGACCTGAGAGACGCATTTTCTTCAGCTGATCATCTCCTGTGTGTGAAGTTTTCAGCTAATAGCGCTTTGAGAATCAGCTTTTGGTACTAAAATACTATTTGTATGTGTCAAACTTTGCTGTCCTTAGTAACTTTTGTAGATACAATTAAACAAAACAGGAACAAATTGTGTTTTTGTTACAAGCTGAGCCTAAAGATCAAATTTGAAATGGATGGTTTGCCATGTTGCCAACATTTAAAAATCAATCACTGCTTCAATTTTTTGGGGCACATTTGGAACAAAAATGAAAGAGGTTCAAATTTGCATTTTCTAAAACTAGATATAAAACATGTCGTATTCAATAAAAGTTTATTTTTTTAACTTCTGTTTGTACTTTTACTTTCTTTTCACAAAGTCCACCAGGAGATGAGTCCCAGCCCATATGAGTTAAAACATATAAAAGACTCTGAATAGATGTTTTAAGCATATGTTTTATTTGGATGCACATGTGGAATAAGTTGTCTTTAAGGTCCCATTAGCAGTGAAATGAAACAGTAAACACGGCCTGGTATTTGTCCATCTGCCTCTCTTAGCTTGTGGTAAGCAGTTTCGGCGCTTACAGCTCTGACAGATCTTCTTAGAATCTGGCAAATTTCAAGTTTCCAGCAGGTTTTGCTCCATTAGGAAAACCCAGTCCAGTCATTAGGCCAACAGTCACAGCTGGCTAAACATTATAGCGCAGGCAACCAACTGGCCGGGCTATCAAGTCATCACAATGTGATAAATTATGTTGTTGGGGAGCGAAACGGTGTGTGTGTTGAGTGTGCGTTTGTTAACTTCCAGACCAGTCAATTGCTTAGCGAGCCACCTGCTCTACCCAAGTAAATTTAAACCTAAGGCTTATTGAATGAATATGCTGCAGATTTAAATGGAGTGTGTGGGGAAAACTTCAGGAGGTTTAAATCGGGTCTGCACATTATGAGGAAAAAAAATCTAATTTGTCTTTTTCAGTTCAACATGAGGATGTCTAACTGAGCCATCATGCATTGAATCAAAGTAACAAAATAATTCAGACACTATTAATATCATTATCCACTCTTGAGCTTTTCTTAATGTGACATGTCAAAACATCTTCTGTAAAAGTCCCATTGTGTCTACAACACAGATAGTCTATTAAATTAGCAATGAGTCAAAAGCAATTTTTGAGCAATTTCTTTTCTCTATAACAGCTCAGATTAAGTAAAAAGATGATCATTTTCTGGTTAATAAGCTTTGTATATTCTTGTATTTTTTGTAATGAATATAAAGTCCAGTAGTATTAGGATTTCACATGTAGCAAAAACAATTAAAAACCACGACAATTCATTAAACAGAATTAAAATACCATTCATGGATAATGTTTTAAATAATTTGTCTTATCCTGACCGTGTACCTTTAGAAGTACAAACATCAAACCAATGAGCTTGTTATGTAGTGTTTCAAAACCGCTGCAGTATCCTACTCATTCCACCCCTCTCACTGTACGGTTTCATCCCCTTTTTCTCCACTTCCCCCTAAAATCTCAATTTTCCACATTCCACTTGCTCCATTCATGCACATCATCTACTTCTCCCATACACTTTTACTCTCTCTGCTCCCTCGTCTTCCTCTTTCCTTTAGCTCCTGCTTCCAACCAACATCCCAGTAAACCCAAACTTTTATTTTCCTTTCACTCTTTCCTTTCCATAACGGCAAGTGGACAGGATTGAAGGAGCAAAGCTTAAAACACTCCCTCCTGAAAGCTGATCCTCTGGACTTTTTTGTATTCTACAGCCTCCTTTAAAGCTGCGCTGATGCATGTATCCACACACAGTACAAAGGACTTGTTATATTAAAACTCTGATACAAGTGATTATCAGCACCATGTTCGCACTCATGCACCTTCTTATCGCCCAATTTCTTGACTACAGCAAGCTGTGCTGATGCTGATAACAGAACAAACATTAACACCTGTCATACTTTACTTACAGGGGCACAGCATTGACTTTTTTTATGTGCTGGGAGTTTGAAATGAATTCACTCCCCACACCTCACATTCAGACTGAATATAGGTCACAGGACTCCACCTCACAGAACTGGCAGCTTGCAGAGTTCTAGCAGCATGAAAGAAGAAAATAAGAACAGTGATAAACGTTGGCTGCGATACCCTTCTGTTTGGGGTCTTTCTCTCATTGCCTACTTCATTTATTTTTCTAACTCTTTATATGTTGTTTCCACTTTTTACCTTTTAGATCTAGTTTCTTTATCATGCGTCATCTTTCCACTCTTGTTATTAATCTTTCTGTTCCCTCTCACACGGCTCCTTTTTATTTCTCTGCAGGAACTCAGGTTCTGTCACTTTGAGTGCTTCTTTTCTTCATCTGTGTGTTATTGTCTAAAAAACAATATATTATCTGTTCTACGGCAGTGCAGTACTGAGATGACAATGAACTAGTTACATTGTGCAAAATGTTGTCATGATACAAGAAGAAAGCCATATTGCTGATTTTTCATGACTAATCTAAAAAGGAAAAGCCTCTCAAAAGTCATCAGTTCAAATCAACAATATAATGGTCCAGTATATATTTAAATTCTCAGCATATTTGTTTTTCAGACCTGCACCTCTCCACTGGCTGGCATATATATATATATATATATATATATATATATATATATATAATTATTTAATTCTACTGAAACTTATTAACCCAATTTTTGCCTAGACCTTTGTCAAAAACAACAAGAAACAATGGCTCCTAGCGATTTGCTGCAGTGCAACTTTTAAATTCTGCCCCTCATTGTAAATAAATCGGACATTTTCTGGATAAAATATAAAAATACACTTTAGAAAAAAGTTGATTTTTGCTGAACAACGTAGCGCTGACCTTGTTGTTGCATGTTTGAATGTGCATTTTTAAAAATACATTTAGCTTCAATTTTTTAACTGATGCTGAACGAGAAAGTGTCATGTTACACTGGCCATGTTGTTATTGACAATGTGACACCCTGTTAGGTAGTTGGGAGGGTGTGAAGGCGGGGCTTTCATATCAAGGGTACAGCCCCACATCTCTATTGTGCAGACTCCAAAAATATAATAAGGCATTGCCAAGACAGCAGTTTTGAATAGTGGGAATTATTTGAGTCGCTTTGTCCATCTTTATTTATGTCAGTGGTCCAGATAAGACTATTTGGGTCCACCGTTTGCAGACCCCTAAAATATCTGATATAATGCAACTTATTTAAGCTTTCTTGAATACTCTTTACAGTCTGGTTATGGTGCAGCCCAGAGCTAAGAAAGCACATCCGTGCAGCTCTTTCTGCTGAGGCACCCATGAAGTCGGGCTGCTCTCACACTGACAATGACAGAGACTACCCAGGGTGGATGTTTCTCTGCACCACTCGCCCCTGTTGGTTAGACACACCACTGAGAAAGTGTTGCAGTTGTCCTGTTCAGCCAAGAAACAGTCCGACCCCTGAGGAAGAGAGCAATAATAATGGTCTCTCTGTCAGAGGCACAAAGTGGCTTCTCTACTCTTTTTGGGAGATGTAGTCAATATGGTGTATGGTATTGCACAAAAAGATCCAGAAAGGAGGGTCTCACAATTAAACTATATCTTCAGACTGAAGTCGTTTTCTAGATGTGCTTGGCGACAGATTCACCTTCCAAATGGAGACAAATTAACACATTTCCCCCTTTAATCTGTGTCACACATTATATAGTTTTTTCTTACACTCACTTAACAATTTTTCCATATGTAATAATTTACACAATATAAAATCTTACTGTATCAAACAAGATATAATAAGATGAATTCAGTGTGGGTGGTTTTGCTGCCAAATACCTATTTATTTATTTTTTTACAGTAGGTAAAAAAACTTTGTCAACCCTACAGTAATGAAACTAAAAATTGCAATACCGGTTGACTTAAGCTCAATATTAGTCTTCGTACATATCACCACACAAATGCACACATATTCTGTCTTTCTGTAGGGCTGTTTATTATCCAGGGAACTACATCGTTTTGGGAATTCTGACCCATTTAGATTTAAAGTGGGCTAAACTTAGTGGCTGCTCAAAAATATCCACTCCTTTTTCTTACCAGGAAATAAAATATTTTTGAGACAGACACAAGCCACAGCAGCCAACTAATTTTATTCCCTGAAATGTTTTGATGTTATCCAAGTTTATTCTTTTAAATCCAGTGCAAACAGCCAGAAATCCAATAACACAACGTATTTCTGCTCAGCAGTCTGAGCTCACAGCTTGGACGGATCCATAAACTCCAGCTTGAAACGTTAATTTTGGTGTCCTCGCTTGCCGTTGCCTCCATCTTTTACTTTATCTACCCCCGTCCTCTTCTTCTTTTCTAAAGTTTTTTTTTTTTAATTGACCAGAGGATTTTCATTAGGAGACTGCTGAGCCAGTGTTCTCAAGACTCTGCTATAAAACCTTTAGACGATCCTCTCTAGCTGGACTTTAAGGCTTCAAGTTTTCATTGTGTTATATATATGTGGAAGTAATTCGAAGAGGATGTGAGACATAATGATTTTGTTTGCTGGAAAAAAAACAAAGCAAAACAAAAGAGAGCAGGTGTTCCTTTAAATACAAAAAAAATGTTTGCATTAAAGTGTGTTTTGAGGGTTTATTTCTGCCATTCTTTACAGCAGATTGTAGTTGAAGTGCTGTGGTAGTAGATCACAACAAGCTTTTCATTTTTCTATTTCTTTTTTCTGCTTAATATAACCTCAACAATTACAGCTATACTTCTGCTCCCTCTAACGCTCTCCTCCTAATCCCCCCACCCACACACACACACACACACACCTTTTACTTTGTTATACTATCTCTATGTCAGCTCTTTCTTTTTGTCACTCCTCCATCCTGTCAATCATTCTTTCCAGATTATAGCATTGTCTCCATCTCCAAAACTTATTCTCTCTTCTCTGTCTTCTGTCAGCCTGTGTTTTCTTTTAATGGAAGGTCCTCGCCTCATCTTTCGCCGTACTATATCACTGTTACTGTCAGATGAGAGGCACGAGTGTCTGAGTCAAGCGCGGCTCAAAAGCCAATACAAAGCAAAGAATGAACACAGCGCTAGACAATAAAGAAGGATTTTCAGCTTGTGAGTGTGTCCATTGTTTATAATCAACATTCTCAGCCAGGCACACTTGCTCAGTCTAGTCATTTAATTTTATAAATGCTTATCTAAATGTACCCAACTTTCTAATTTACCAGGCTACGCTTTCATTAACGCCTCACACCTTTATTTAAATTAATATTGCTCTACTCTGGGCATAAATATCTGCCTGCCTACACAGATTTGAGTCTAAGGTTAGTATTTTATTTAATTTTGAATACATTTTCCAAATTACTTTTTGCACAATTTACATTCTTACTTGATTTACTGCATCTTAACCATAAGCCTCAGTGAGTAAAGATGTTAGTTTCATGTTCTTCATGGTACTTTTAGTACTATAGTAGTATAGTTAGTTATATGAAGTAGAGTTTGGATGCATTTGTTGCTTAAAATCTACATAAATTTGTTCAACTTAACTATAATTTCACTAAATTCCAATTTTTCAATAAGGTTGATTTCTCTTGGATTGTAAACATCCTTTATGTTGTTCTTTCACACTGTTGGTAATTACGATTTTTCATTTTTGTGTACTTTTCTAATGAGTGTTTCATTACTTTGTCATCAAATTATGGTGTGTGAGAAAGTGAAACACTGAAACAGCTCAAATAAATGAGATTAAGTTTCTTTTTATGAATTAACACTAAGTCTTTAGTCATAACTTGCTCCCTCTCTTCTCTGCTCATAATTCTCGGATTTCAGTCATTTTCAGATGATTTACAGTAGAAACAACAGGTGTTCCCATTTTCTGTAAGATACAGTATACAGTATGGTAAAAAACAAAAAAAGGAAACACACTGCTGATTTGGACATGCCTAAAAAATGTCATATTGAGTAAATCTAAACAGTGTGCAGAAGAATATTTGCTTTCAGCAAAACACTTATCTTAGGTTTGTTCAAGTGATCATGTGGTTTCCCAAAGGTACCATCCAGAAAGATAAAGTGACTCAGTCAAAAGCTGATACCTTTTTTTTTTAAAACCACAATCTTATTGCTTTAACCAATCCTCACCGTACCTTTCTTAAACTCAAATGCTTATTCTGTGCTACATGGAGGATGCAGATAAGTAACAATATCAGTCACGTAAAAAAACAACAAAAAAAAAACAAACAGTGCTACATCAAACACTTACTGGGTTTGTAAATTAACTTTTCAGATTCTATTAATTTAATTATGGATGTTTTGTTTGAAGAGTATAAAAAGTTGTTTAACGTTATACATCATTCTTTCAAATGTTCATCACGTTACACATGACGCAACAAATGTTACATAACTGAAAAGTAGCAGAAAAGTACAACATGGATCATTTTTACAATACAAAAAAAGCTAAAGAAAGGAAATGTAAAGGAGCAAAAGTTGGCAGTCACAAGTAGTAAATGGTACTCAACATTAGGACTTAATGTATCTAATAAATGATGGCTGTATTCTGGCTCTGTGTCTGTGCTGGCTTTAAACAAAGCAAAGTAATTCTGTGTTTTTCATCGGACATAAATATCAGTAACTAGTAACCGAGCAGGAGCATAAAACTTGGCAGAAACTGACCTTTCAGAGCAGCGGGGGTAAATAAACGGACTGTGGCAGCAACCAAAAAGAAAACAAAAAAACAAAAGAAAGAAAATTCTGCTTTTAAAATGAGCCCAATCACATCTTTCTTTAACATATTGTTCTGTTCTGATAACAATGAAAACCTGCACCTAGTTCAACAACTACCTATTCAAAGTGGGAGAAGATGGAAAAAGTCTGACTCTGACTGTGCCAATACTTTCCTTTTTTTCTGTTGCTGGTTTAAGGTCACACAAAAACCTGCAGAAATAGGAATTGATTCATTCATGCCACAGCTGCCTTTTCTCAGGCTTTTGAAGCATTTATATTGGTGCTTTATTATATTTCAGATCCATGCGAGCCGTTTGATCTGAAGGAGCAAGAGAGCCGTTCACCTGCAGTGTTTGCCCAACGTCATTTCACATTTATATGGGGAATTTTATTACAATCCGGCGTGGAATGACGCGTTCTCCGGAAGAAGCAAGAATAAAAAAAAGAAAGATCAAACACGTAAAAGATGTCTTCTTATGAACAATATACGAGTGCACAAAAGTCTGAGTGCTGACCCCGAGCGTAATCTGTCATGAAAGTGAAATATTTTGAGCGCCTGTCATTTTAACTGTCTGAGTATCTTCCTGTCCATCTGCATCACAGCATTTCAGAATTTAAAAAAAAGAAAAAAAAAACAAACACCTGCCTATTTGCTTAATCTACTTCAATCTGTCAGGCTGTCAGCTCATGTGTCATTTTAAAGACTTATCATCCAGTATGTTGATCTGTCTGTCTGCGTGTGTCTGCCTATCAGCCTGTCAACTTCAATGTGTTTTTGAAAAGCTAAAAGTAGTGTCACTTTTTTACCCCCATTTATCCCCTAAACCTAAATATTATAGTGCTTTCTTGCTCTCTCCCTCATCACCTTTACCATCTCGACCCAACTTTTTCTGCCCAACGCTCCCCTCCCAACATCTGTCACCGTCTCCTTCACCCCTCCTTCCCTCACTGTCTCTGATTTTAAAAATAGCAACGCCGCGGTTGGTGGCCATTTGCTGTCACAAACGGAATATTGCCAAGAGTGCTTTATGTGCATCGGGCCTGGCGTTGTGGAAGGTCACCTTCAGCCTAATTGGTATACCAGATGTGTTTCTTATGACTTAACATACTGGGGGAGGATGTATTTCTCATGTTTGCAAACAAAACTTAATAATAATAATAAAAAAAAATGTTATAAGCAAATTATAAATCCCACAGGCTCATGACTTATCAAAGGCTGCTGGGGCTCAATGTCATTTTAAGGTAATGCAGTGAAATTTAAAGCCTTGCTTTTACTTTTCTATTTAACCTTCTGTAATACTTAAATTGAATTATGAGCAAAAATTGAATGCACCAAAATTTAATTACTTCATGAACTGCTTTATAATCAATGAGACTTTACTAAGATGTGCTATTTAACCATAGTTCTATAAACAATTAAATCACAAAAAGAGCTAAGAATGAAACATGGGTAACTCATAGTAGTAGAATGAGGGCAAATGGTGATTTGATGCACTGCAGTTTATGCCTAATTTTCAGCATAAATATGCTGGGCAACAACCAGTGGAACAATTGTTGGAAAAAGCTTGATTTTAAAAATAACATCACATAAAGGTTATTTTTTGTCATTCTGAGATAATGGACAGATCAATGTTAGCCTTGCACTGACAAAGATTATACAGAGAGTGTACAGTTTGTTTTATAATCATCTGCGTAGAAAAACATCAGTAGAGCAAGCGGACCTTAAATCATTATGACAAGAAAATATAAAACAAAGGATCCCAAAAGGCTGCAGACCTCTGCATTTGGTGTTATATATGCATTTTACATATTTCCCTGATACTTTTAAATTTGGAAGTAAGTCAAATTACTGGATTCAGATTGTGTACCAAAGTGACCAAATTTTAAAATATGATTAAACAAACTTTTACAAACTGACTCCAACCTGGCATGTGGCTTGAGTGGCTTCAGAACTGGTGATTGGCAACAGAGCAGCAGTACCCAGATGACCTCCTTAAACTAAAATAGAGGACAACATCTCTGTCTCACAGACCATGTGGTCAAAGGGGTGTGAAAACCGTCTATTGTTTTTCTGAGGAAAAGGGACTGTTGTGAAGGTGGGATCCAGGGTGGGGCTTTCTTTTAATTTCAAACTCATTGAGATTTTAAACATTCTTTCTCCAATAGTTCCCTAAAAAATCTCTATATTAAAGGCATCACACCTGAACTTGATCTTTTAATTTTTTCCTTTTTTTTATTCTTTGTGGGGCCACATTTATTTCACAGCATCTTCTGTTTCTTGTTTTTCCTCCTGCAGTGATGTATTCTGCCATCTCTCTGAAAGTCTGAAATGTTCTTTTGTGGCTATTTGGGATTTCTCAAAGAGTTCCCTTTGGAAGCTCTCTGCTCTCTTTTACAGCTTATTTTTTATATTCCTGAACAAAGTCCAACTTGTAGTCAGCCTCACAAGAACAACTTCACTGAAATAAATCAAAGTGGTCAAACCAGTCAATATATAACACAATGGGCTAATATTCTTTAGGAAAAAGATAAAATAAACACTAATTAACTAATTAGGGAGAACATGTATAAAATCCAAGAAACCTTTTTATCCAGTAGATTCGAGATAAAATAGGCCTCTGACAAGGCGAGGCTTGGCAGAACTCAAACTCACAGTGACACAACAAAGTTTTAAGGATTTTATTGCCAGGAGATTGGAAGTAAGCTCAAAGTCTTTGATCGACTCACTCACATGATCGGCTAGTGGCAGAACCGGAACTGGTAAGTCCACTCTAGCTGGGTTTTGCGTTGCAGACCGGCAG